>NW_027591120.1:0-112855 GCF_964213995.1 Mustelus asterias
TGCTTCCCCTTCCCCTCCCCTCCCCCCTCCCCCTCCCCTTCCCCTCCCCTCCTTCCCTCCCCCTCCCCTCCCTCCCCTCCTCCCCCTTCCCTCCCCTCCCCTCACCATCCTACCCCCCTCCCCCACTCCCCACTCCCCCCTCCCCCCTCCTCCCCTTCTCCTCCCCCCTCCTCCCTCCCCACCCCCCTCCTGCTCCCCTCCTGTCCCCCCATTCCTCCGCCCTGCCCCTCCCCCCTCCACCCCCTCCCCCTTCCCCCTCCCCCTTCCCTCCTCCCCCCTACCCCCCGCCCCCCATCCCCCCTCCCCATCCTCCCCCCTCGCCTTCCTCCCTCCCCTCCTTCCCCTCCCCTCCCCATCCTACCTCCCCTCCCCCTCTCCCCTCTCCCCATCCTCCCTCCCTCCCTTCCTCCCCTCCCCCTCCTCCCCAACTTCCCCCCTTACCCCTCTCCCCCCCACTCCCCTCCATCCTCCCCTCCTCCCCCACTCCTCCCCCACACCTCCCCACTCCTGCCCCCTGCTCCCCCTCCCCCCACTCCCCCCTCGCTCCCCCCTCCCCTCCCGCTCCCCCCTCCCCCCTGCTCCCCCTTCCCCCCGCTCCCCCTTCCCCCCGCTCCCCCTCCCCCCCGCTCTCCCCTCCCCCCGCTCGCCCCTCTCCCCCGCTCCCCATTACCCTCGCTCTCCCCCCACTCCCCGCCCCTCCCCTCCTCTCCTCCCCTCCCCTCCTCTCCTCCCCCTCCGCCCCTCCCCTCCTCTCCTCCTCTCCTCCTCCCTCCACCCTCCTCCCCCTCCTCTCCCTCCCCCCTTCTCCCCTCCTCCCCTCCTCTCCCTCCCCCCTTCCCCCCCTCCTCCCCATCCTCCACCCCCCTCCACTTCATCCTCCCTCCCTCCTCCCCCCTCTACCCCCCCTCTTCCCCCCTCCTCCCCCCACTCCTCCCCCCTACTCCCCCCCTCCTCCCCCTCCCCCCCTCTTCTCCTACCCTCCCCCACTCTTCCCACCCCCCCCCCGTCCCCTCCCCCCGGCTCCCCCCCCCACTCCCTAATACATGTGACAATAATAATTCAAATCAAATTGCCTCCCCTCCCCCATTGTTCCCTTCATTCCGCTCCATCATTGGCCCCTCCCCTCCCCCATTGTCCCCTCCCCTCCCCTTGACGACCACTGTCCCCTCCCCTTGGCGACCACTGTCCACTCCTCGTCCCTCCACTCCCACTCAGCACCTCCCCGTGTCCCCTCCTCTCCCCTCTACTCCCCTCCCTTCCCCGTGTCCCCTCCCTACACAGCCAACCCCCCCTTTCACCTCCCCCTCTCCCCCTCATCCCCACACCTCTCCCCGTCGTTCTCACACCACCTCCCCCTTGTCCTCTCCCCATCCCCAACCCACACTGTCCCCTCCCCATCCCCTACCCCCTTGTCCCCACCCCCTCCCCCTCATCCCCGGCCCCTCTCCCCTCCTCGCCCCCCCTCCACCCATCCCTCCCCCTCCCTCCCCCAATCCCTCCCTCTCCCTCCCCCTCCCCTTCCCTCCCCCAATCCCTCCCCCTCCCCCCCTCCCTCCCCCTCCCCCCCTCACCCCTTCCCTCCCCCTCCCCCCTCCCTCCCCCTCCCCCCTCACCCCTTCCCTCCCCCTCCCCCTTCCGTCCCGCCTACCTCCACCACTTCCCCCTCCCCCTCCCCCCTTCCCCCCTCCTCCACCCGACCCTCCCCCTCCTAGCCCCTCCCCCCTCTCCCCCTCCCCCCTACCCCCCTCTCCCCTCCTCCCTACCCCCCTCTCCCCCTCCTCCTCCCCCGCCCCTCCCTCCCCCACCTCCATCTTACCCCTCCTCCCACTCCTCCCTCCCCCTCCCCTCCCACCCCTCCCCCATCCCCCTCCCTCCCCTCCCCACTCCCTCCCCTCCCCCTTCCAATCCCCTCCCCCTCCCCTCCCCCTCCTCCCATCCTCCTCCCCGTCCCTCCCTCACCCACCTCCATCTCACACCTCCTACCCCCTCCCCATCTCACCCTCCTCCCCCTCCCCATCTCCTCCCCCCTCCACCTCACCTCCGCTCCCCCCATTCCTCCCCTCCTCCCCACCCTCTGCCCCTCCGTCCCCTCCACCCCCTCCCCCCTCCACCCCCTTCCCCCCTCCACCCCCTTCCCCCCTCCACATCCTACCTCCCCTCCTTCCCCTCCCCCTCTCCCCACTTCCCCCTCATCTGGCCCCATCCCCCCCTTCCCTCCCCCCTCCGCTCGCCCCCTCCCCTTCCCTCCCCTTTCCCCCTCCCCTTCCCTCCCCTCCCCCACTCCCCTTCCCTGCCCTCCCCCTCCCCTTCACTCCCCTCCCCTCCCCCTCGCCCCCTCCCCTCCCCCTCGCCCTCCCATCCCCCCTTGCCTCCCACTCCCCTCCCACCCCCCCCGCCCTCCCCTCCGCTCCCCTCCCACCCCGGCCCCTCCCTTCCCTACCCTCCCTCCTCCTCCCCCTTCCCCTATTCCTCCCACTCCCCTCCCCCTCCCCCTCCCCTCCCTCTCCCCTCCCTCCCCTCCCCTCCCCCGTTCCGCCCCGCCGCCCCTCTCCCACCTCTCTCCCTCCCCTCCCACCTACCTTCTCCCCCCCACCCCCCAACCCCTCCCCTCCCCCGCCACTGACCTCCCCTCCCCCGTCCCCTCCACTCCCCCTCCACTCCCCCTCCCCCTCCCTTCCCCATCTCCTCCCCCTCCACTCCCTCCCCTCCCACCCTCGCCTCCCCCCTCCATCCCCTCCCACACTCCCCCCTCAACTGGCCCCATCCCCCCTTTCCCTCCCCCCATGCACTCGCCCCCTCCCCTTCCCTCCCATCGCCCCCTCCCCTTCCCTCCCCTCCACCCTCCCCTCCCAGCCCCTCCCCCCTCCCCTCCCCTCCCACCCCCTCCCCTCCCTCCAGTACCGCCCGTCCACTTCCTCCCCCGCCTCCCCATCCCCCCACTCCCCTCCCTCCCCCTCCCCTCCCCCTACGCCTCCCCCACTCCCACTCCCCTCCCCTCCCCTTCCCCTCCCCCTCCCCTTCCCCTCCCCATCCCCTCCCCATCCCCTCCCCCTCTCCCCTCCTTCGCCTCCCTCCCCTCCCTTCGCTCCCCTCCCGCCTCCCCCTCCGACCCCTCGCCCTCCCTTCCACCGTCCCCCTCCCCCCACCTCCCCACCCCCTCCCCGCCCCTCCCCTCCCCCTCCCCTCCACTTCCCCTCCCCGTCCCCTCCACTCCCCCTCCCCTCCACTCCCCACCTCGTCCCCGCCACTCCTCCTCCCCTCCACTCTCCCTGCCCCCTCTCCCCCTCCACTCCCCACTCCCCCCTCCCCTCCCCCTTCCCCTCCCCCTTCCCCTCCCCCCTTCCCTCCCCCTCCCCTTCCCCCACCTGCCCCTCCCCTCCGCCCCTTCCCCCGCTCCGCGCTCCCCCAACATCCTCCCCCATACCCCCCCACCTACCCGCCCACAACCCCCCTAACCCCCCACCCCCCTCAACACCCCCCTCACCTCCCCCCTCCACTCACCACTCGATCCCACTCCCCCCTCCCATCCCCCCTCCCCACTCCCCCCTCCCATCCCCCTCCCCTCCCGCCCTGCCCTCCCCCCTTCCCTCCCCCCTCCGGACTCCCCCCTCCACCCCTTCCTCCCGCTGCCCCCTCCCCCTCCCATTCCCCCTCCTTCTGCCTTCCCTCCCCCCTCCTACCCGCTCCGCTCCCCCATTCTCCCCCTCCCCTCCCACTCCTTCCCACCCCCTCCACCGTCCCTCCTTCTCCCCTTATCCCACCCTCCTCCTCACCCTCCCCTACACTCCCCTCCTCACTCCTCCCCTCCCCTCCCCATCGTCCCACTCCCCCTCCCCCTCCCCTCCACCCCTCCCCCCCTCCTACCCCCTCCCCCCCACCTCCTCCTCCCCTCCCCCCTCCTCCTCATTCTCCCCACCCCCACTCTCACCCCTCCTCCCCTCCCCCCCCACTCTCACCCCTCCACTCCCTTCTCCCCCTCCCCCTCCCTCCTCCTCCCCCCTCCCCTCCCCTCCCCGCTCACCCCTCCCCCCTCCACCCCCTCCCCCCTCCACCCCATCCCCCTCCCTCCCCGCTCCCCACTCCCGCTCCCCTCCCCACTCCCCCTCCCCTCCCCACTCCACTCCCCTCACACCACTCCCCTCCCCTACCCCCACTCCCCCTCCCCTCCCTCCTCCTGCCCCCCACCCCTACTCTCCTGCCCTAACCCCCTCCTCTGCCCCACCCTTCGCCACTCCTCCCCCCTCCTCCCCCCCACCTACCCCTGCCACTCCCCTCCCCCCTCCTCCCCCCCTGCTCCCCCCTCCCCCCTCCCCCCCTCCCCTCCCCCACTCCTCCCCCTCCCCTCCCCTCGCCCCCTCCTCCCCCTCCCCTCCCCCCTCCTCCCCTCTCCTCCCCCCTCCTCCGCCTCCCCTCCCCCCTCCTCCCCCTCCTCCCCCTCCCCTCCCCCTCCCTCTCCCCTCCCCCCTCTCCCCTCCCCCCCACACCCCCTCCACCCCCCTCCCTCCCCTCCCCCCACCTCCCCTCCCCACCCTCCCGCACTCCTCCCCACTCCCACTCCCCCTACCCTCCTCCCCCTCCCCTCCCCTCTCCCCCCTCTCCTCTTTCCCCCCCTGGCCCCCTCCCCTCCCCTCTCCCCCTCCCCCCCCTCCCCTCTCCCCTCCCCCTCCCCACCTCCCCCTCCCCTCCACTCCCCCCTCCCCCCTTCCTCCCCCTTCCCTCCCCTCCCTCCCGCCTCCCTCCCCCACCCCTCCCTCCTCCCTACCCCACCCATCCCTCCCTCCCCCTCCCTCCCCACTCCCTCCTCCCTCTCTCCCCACCTCTCTCGCTCCTCCCTCCTCCCCCCTCCCTGCCCCATCCCCCCTCCCTTCCCCCTCCCCCCTCCTTCCCCACCCTCCTTCCTCCCCCTCCCTCTTCCCCTCCCCCCTCCCCTCCCCCTCCCCCTCCCCTCCCCCTCCCCCTCCCTCCCCCTTCCCCTCCCCCCTGTCCCTTTCCCTCCCCCTCCCCCTTTCCCTCCCCTTCCCCTCCCGCCTCCCCTTCCCCCTCCCCCTCCTTCCCCACCCTCCTTCTCCTCCCCCTCCCTCTTCCCCTCCCCCTCCCTCCCCCTCCCCCTCCCCCCTCCCTCCCCCTCCCCCCTCCCTCCCCCTTCCCCTCCCCCTGCCCCTTTCCCTCCCCCTCCCCCTTCCCTCCCCTTCCCCTCCCCCTCCCCTTCGCCCTCCCCCTCCTTCCCCACCCTCCTTCTCCTCCCCCTCCCTCTTCCCCTCCCCCTCCCTCCCCTCCCCCCTCCCTCCCCCTCCCCCCTCCCTCCCCCTTCCCCTCCCCCCTGCCCCTTTCCTTCCCCCCCTCCCCCTTTCCCTCCCCTTCCCCTCCCCCCTCCCCTTCCCCTCCCACCTTCCCCTCCACCCTTCCCCTCCCCCTCCCGTTCCCCTCCCCTCACCACTTCTCCTCCCCCCCTCCCCTTCCCCTACCCCCTCCCCCTTCCCCTCCCCCTCCCTTCTTCCCCTCCCCCAACCTCCTCCTTTCCTTCCCCCCTCTCCCCCTGTCCCCGCTCCCCTGTTCACTCCTCCCCTCCCCTCCCCTCCTCCCTCTCCTCCCTCCCTGTCCCCCCTCCCTCCCCCCTCTCCCCCTCCCTCCCCTCTCTCCCCCTCCCTCCCCCCTCCCCCTCCCTCCCCCCCTCCCCCCTCCCCCCTCCCTCCCCATCCCCTCCCTCCCCCTCTCCCTTCCCCTCCCCTCCCCCTTCCCCTCCCCCTCCCCTTCCCCTCCCCCTTCCCCTCCCCCTCCCCCTTCCCCTCCCCTCCCCCTCCCCCTTCCCCTCCCCCCTCCCCCTTTCCCTCCCCCTCCCCCTTTCCCTCCCCCTTTCCCTCCCCCTCCCCTTCCCCTCCCCCTCCCCTCCCCCTTCCCCTCCCCTTCCCCATTCCCCTCCCCCTTCCCCTCCCCTTCCCCCCTCCCCTCCCCCTTCCCCTCCCCTTCCCCCCCTTCCCCTCCCCCATTCCCCTCCCCCTTCCCCTCCCCTACCCCTTCCCCTCCCCCCTCCCCTTCCCCTCTCCCCGCCCCCTTCCCCCCCTCGCCCCTTCCCCTCCCCCCTTCCCCTCCCCCGACCTCCCCCTTTCCGTGCCCCCTCTCCCCCTCTCCTCCCTCCCTCTCCCCCTCCCTCCCCCCCCTCTCCCCCCTCCCTCCCCCCCTCTCCCCCTCCCTCCCCCCCCTCCCCCCTTCTCCCCCCTCCGCCTCCCCCACCTCTCCCCGCTCCACCTCCACCCACCTCTCCCCCCTCCCCTCCCCCTGATGCGCGACAATCAAGCACGAGGTACAAGGCTTCAGCGATTGAAGGCTTTTATTGACAAACAATGCAACTATCTAAACACGAGTACACCATTCCAGACTGGAGGGGTCCCGCCTGAGCAGAGGGTCTTATACCTCTCCCCAGGAGGCGGGGCCCGACCGGGATGTGCCATAACAGCATCCACCACAGGTATATTAATCCCACAGTGTAACACCCTAGCCCAACAACAACATTATTACAACCCCACAGTGTCAACACCCTAACCCAACAGTAACATTGGAATAACCCCACAGTGGTAACCAACGATGGTTCACCACACCCCCCACCTCTCCCCCCTCCACCAAGGCCACCTCTCCCCCCGCTCCCCCCCCCACCTGTACTGGATGGACAGTGGGTGATGTTTATATTCAAAGTGCCGAAACCAGAGGTGAAAGAGGAGGATCCGGCCGATGAAGAAAAAATGGTAAAATCAGTAAAGGAAGCATTTGTTTAAATTATTTTCATTTGTACATAGTATTGCAATTCATTCATACATGGAAAGTCTCTTTGCTTTACATTCATTTTAATTGGGATCAAGTAATTAACAAATTAGAATTTATCAGGTTATCATCTTGGGGAACCAGCTGTGTATCACTGCCACCACCCAAAGAAAGTCCAGCTTTGCTCGAGGGTGCTGGTCTTGTGAGCTTTTTGTTTTAAAATTTTCAGCTTTACCGCTCCATCTTTTAGAGCAGGAGCCCATTTAATCCTCGTCCATCAGTGCTGACTCGCAATACTTTCAGCCTGAATTTCCCCAGAAGTGTGAAGCAGTGAGGTGAATGTCCGTCCATGACATTGAGGGAATATTTGACTAAGTGCGGCATCAAGAAGACCGAGCAAAATTGAACTCAGTGGGAATCAGGAAAGCTGTCCACTGGCTGGAGTCATACCTCACACAAAAGAAGATGGTTGTAAATGTTGGAGGCCAAACATCTCAGCCCCAAGACATGATTGTAGGAGTTCCTCAGGGTGGGGCCCGAGGCCCAAACTTTTTCAGCTGCTTCATCATAAGGTCAGATGTCAGGGTGTTTACAGATGAGAATAGCACTACGTTTTGTACAGTTTGCACCTCCTCAGATACCGAAGCAGCCTGTTCTTGCACGCAGCATGACCTGGATAATGTTCAGGCTTGGACTGACGAATGGCAAATCACTTTTGTACCACCCAAGTGCCAGGCAATGACCACCTCCAACAAGAGAGACTCGAGCCATTTTCCCCCTTAATAATCAGCCGCTTTACCATTGTTGAATCTTCCGCCATCAACATTCTGGGGGTTACCATTGGCCAGAAACTGAACTGAGCAGATAATTACTGAGAGCTACAAGAGTAGGTCAGAGGCTGGGAATTCTATGGCGAATGACCCACCACTTAAATCCCCAAAACCTATCCATAATCCGTAGGCAGGAGTCAGAAGTGTGAAGGAATATCCTTCATTTGCCTGGATGAATGCAGTCCCAACAACATTCAAGAAACTCGGCACCTTCCAAGGCAAAGCAGCCACTTGATTGTCACTCCATTCACCACCCATAAATTGGCAGCAGTGTGAACCATATGCAAGATGCACTGCAGTATCTTTTCAAGGCTCCTTTGACAGCACCTTCCAAATCCATGGCCTCTAACACCTAGAACATCAAGGACAGCAGATGGAAGACAACACTAGGAGGGGCAACAGTAGACCACATGGCTCTTCGAGCCTGCTCTGCCATTCGGTTTGATCATTGCTGATCTTGGGCTTCAACACCATTTCCCCGTCCATTCCCCATATCCCTTGATTCCTTGAGAGACCAAAAAACTGTCTATCCCAGACTTTAAAGTATTTATGGAGCATTCACAGCCACCTTGAGGCCGAGAATTCCAAAGATTCACGGCCTTTGGGTGAAGTAATTTCCTCATCTTGGCCCTAAATGATTGGTCCCTTATCCTGAGACTGTGCCCCCATGTTTTAGATTCCCCAACCAGCAGAAACAAGATGCTTGGGATCATAACTTGCAAGTTTCCATCCAACTCAAAAACAGTGCCTGGAACTATATCACTATTGCAGGGTCAAACTCTTGGAACACTCTCCCTAACAGCATTGTTGGTGTATGTACCACACAGACTGCAGCTGTTCAAGAAGGCTGCTCACCACCACCACCTTGAGGGTAATGGATGCCGGTCTAGCGAGTGATGCCCACATCCCATGACCCTCCTTTTTGTGGGGTGCGATAAGTGGAGTTGTGGCCTTTTCAAATCAGCAATTAGTTGTCTTTTTGCATTGTTCAACTGTATAAATATAACCTGTATAAATATTCCCTCGTGGTTCATGGATGGAACGAATCATATTTTTAATCTCTCAAAATTGAACAGGTTTTGACTTTCTAAACTTGGACACTCTTGCTTTGGTTTTGCAATATCCTCTGAGCAAATGGAGCAATTTTAGCATCAGGGTAGTGCCAGCAAACCATTGGAAATGGTATCGAATAGAGATTATTAACTACTGAGCTATTTTAGAAATATTGTGGTAGATGAACAGTGCTAAATTTGAAGCTGGCACGTACAGTACTATACACATTTGTGTACTGTCCTGTATGTAGAAATATAGGTTGTGTTTGAAGAGCATTTTTGAATTTACTAGCACAAGGTGAAATCTCAATTACAGTGGGAATGAATTAATAGCCCCACAGCAGAGAGGATTGTCTTTATTCTTCTTTCCCCACCTCACTCAAATGTTACTCAGTTGCCCAATTTACAAAGTAATACCAGGTGAAAGGCTGTTTTCCAAAGACACGTACTATTACGCCTCAATAAAAACAAATCTGCAGCCCCCACAAAGAGAACTGGAGTTTGACTGCAGATTAAATGAGATCTGTTTGCACACTCTTGTGACGTTAATTCTCAATGCTTTATTTTCTTATGAACATTTTTTCTTCTTGTTCGACAGAAAGCAGACAGGGCAAATAGATTTGATTATCTGCTGCAACAGACCGAGCGTTTTGCCCACTTTATCCAACCTGCTGCACAGAAAACTCCAACGTCTCCTTTAAAGATGAAACCCGGGCGCCCTGGATTAAAGAAAGATGAGAAAAGATACAAAGATGTGCGGGTTAGGTTGATTGGCCAGGTTAAAAATTGCCCCTTAGAGTCCTGGGATGCGTAGGTTAGAGGGATTAGTGGGTAAATATGTGGGGGGAGGGCCTGGGTGGGATTGTGGTCGGTGCAGACTCGATGGGCCGAATGGCCTCCTTCTGCACCGTAGGGTTTCTATGATTCTATTCTATGAAACAGACGCTTCTGTCGGTTGGAGAGTAAGATATATTCCAGGCAATGTGTTTTTGGATTCATGATGCAAATTCTGAGAGATTTCAACTTGGAAAGTGTTCCTCGCGTTCGAAGGCCAAAGAGGCGTTAATGTTGGGATCAAAGTAGAATGGTGGAAGTAAAGCTTTCGTTCCTCCTTGAGGTTTTGGGGCCTCGGCTTTCAGTGATTTGGATATAACTCTTTACTGCTTCATCCATATTTGCAGACTAGGTTAGGAGCAACCACAAATTGGGATCATATGATGGAGTTGCAAAGAGGGCATAGCCCAGTGAGTGTGCAAAGCTGTGGCAAATGTAGTTCAGTGTGGAGAAGTGTGAGGCCACCCACTTTGGAACTGAGAAAGGTGAATCTGAGTGTTTTCGACAAGAGAGATTAGTTGTGGAGGAGCAAAAGAGATTTGAGTTTCCATATATACAAATAACACGATATTACTGCACTGTTACAAAAGATAATGGAATATGCTAAGAGGAAGATGGCATTTATCTCAAAATAGATTGGGATGAAAAAATGAGGAAGTTGTACAGAGCCTTGGTCAAACCTCAGCTGGAGACTGCCTTTGGTTCTGGGCAACGAACCTCAGGAAAGTAATATTGGTCTGGCACCGGAATGCTGTCTGGTCTTAGTGTTAGGTTATGAGAACATAACATGTTCCATAAATTTGGCTTTCATTCCGTTGAGTTTAGAGTATTAAAGAGTGACCAAATTGAGGTGTTTAAAATGATTAGGGGATTTGATAGGGTAGATACAGAGACTAATTTATTTTGAGGGAAATCTGGTTCAAGGGGGCGCATCTTAAACTTCGAACGAGGTTAGTTAGGATTGAAAGTGAGGGCGATTTCGTTCCACTTGGTGGAAAGGTCTGCCCCAAATGGCAATGGGTGTTACATTTTCTGAATGGATTTTTTTCTTTGTTGGGTGCACTATCAAGTGATATGAAGCAACAGCAGGCATGATTTAATTGAAGAAACAGATGTCTGACGTTGCATGGCCTACACCTTTTCTCTGCCTTTTTAAGTTGAAACAGCATCTTAGTCACCAAGTGTTAAAATATCCTGCATCCGTATAACAGGCGTGGAATTCCTGTCAACCTTGTATTAAAAACACGGATGTTCTTAAATTTGTCACATGTATGATTGAAGAGTCTGTTGACAACTATTGGCACAAAAGATTATACATGTGTAATTACCTAATTAAATTAAAAAATACTAATATGCTGTGTAATCTACCAGGGTCTTGGTAGAGTATTTACATAACAGTAGATTTCAAAGTTTGTTTGGAATCAACTTTAAATTAAAATAATGGCCATCTGCATGAATTGCAATTTTGAATCTTGGTTCAATAACATGCTGTACGTAGGGCATGGTGGCACAGTAGTTAGGGTGGCAGTGTGGCAGTGGTTAGCACTGCTGCCCCACAGCGCCAGGGACCCAGGTTCGATTCCCGGCTTGGGTCACTGTCTGTATAGAGTTTGCACATTCTCCCCGTGTCTGCGTGGGTTTCCTCCAGGTGCTCCGGTTTCATCCCGCAGTCCAAAATTAGGGTTATGTGAATCGGCCATGCTAAATTGCCCCTTAGTGTCAGGGGAACTAGCGAGGGGAAATGCATGGCATTATGGGGATAGGGTCTGGGTGGGATTGAGGCCGGTGCAGACTCCATGGGCCAAATGGCCTCTTTCTGCACTTTAGGATTCTATGTACTAATCTTCACCACAAAAGTAATGCACAATCTCCAAAATAATTTGTACGGTGCTGTTTATTCTGAAGTGATTGTGGATTTGAAATTGACTGTAGTAACAGCTCTTTTAAAATAGTTTGGAAAGTAATAGTAACCCCTCGCACAAAACAATTCACTTTTCATTCTTAGCTATCGGCATCGTCGTACGGAACAGGAAGAGGATGAAGAGCTACTGTCAGAAAACAGCAAGACAACCAATGTCTGCACAAGGTTTGGAGAATCCCTATCATGTGTGTAAAGCCATTTTATTCATTATTTCAGACATGAGTTAATGTAGCTCAGTTTTCACTACCTTTTCCCAATTGCTTTCACATTTTCAGTCACCATTCATCGATGTGCGGTATTCAATTTTGTCAAAATTAGACTTGTGGGACATTTGAGACTGTTGTAATTAAATCTCCAAAAACAACACCTCCCGTTCTCCTGGTTTAATTGGCTGTATTTTTTTGCATAAGGGGTCTTTTTAATTGAACAATCTACGAATGCTGACAGACACCACGGGCTCACTCCAGCCTAACTTGTCATCTGACATAATATTTTCTGACTGGATATTGTCGATATTGAGTATTTTGAGGTTAAATTCAGCATGAATAAAATGCAGGGTAAAGCTGAAAGATCTCCCTCATGCCAGTATGACATGTGTTTCATATATCAGCCTTTCACCTTGCTCTTTGTTTTGTTCAGCTTTGCCCTCTCAACCAGTGCTCCCAAGGAACTGAGTTGAAACTGCTCCAACTTATTTTTCATGGGGTCCTAGCAGCCATTTTAACATGTTAGTGTGCGCCACATGAAAAGGAACCATCTGTTTTCATGAGGAATCATTGGATTATCATACAGATTGCGTACATGTAACATGCTGTCCTTTTGGTGTTGAAAATCATGTATAATCAGTTCCTTACCCTATGAAATGGTGAGCTGAATGATCTGTTCTCCCAAATGGTATTTCCCCAATCAAAGAACAAAGAAAAGTACAGCACAAGACAGGCCCTCCAGCCCTCCCAGCCTGTGCCAATCATGATGCTATTGATAAAATAAAGAAAGAACCGTCTGTCCTTATTTGGGTCTGTATCCCTCTATTCCCTCCCTATTCATTTACCCGTTGAGATGCCTCTTTAATGTTGCCAATGTGCCTGCTTCCACCACCTCCCCTGGTCGTGCATTCCAGGCACACACCACTCTGTGAAAAACTTCCCCCAGACATCTCCCTTAAATTTTATCCCTCTCACCTTGAACCTGCGCCCCCTTGTAATTAACACTTCCACCATTGGAAAAAGCTTCTGACTATCCACCCTGCCTATGCCTCTCATAATTTTGTACATCTCTATCAGGTCTGTCCTCAGCCTCTGTCTTTCCAATGAAAACAATTCTAGTTTATTCAACCTCTCCTCATAGCCAACACCCTTGAGACCAGGCAACATCCAGGTGAACCTTCTTTGCACTCTCTCCAAAGCTTCCACGTCCTTCTGGTAGTGTGATGACCAGAACTGCACGCAATGCTCCAAATACTCATAACATATTAAAAATCCCAGTAATGTCCATGCAATGATTTCTTACAAAGCAGTCAAAGCCCAGTAACCTGGTTCCTCACCATCATTCCTTCTCTCTGCCCTCCCAATCTTGCTCATACTTGCCTTAGTGAAGTTTAGGTGCTCTGTTTAACAGTTTATGTTTCTGTATATACTTTGGCCTTGTTTTATTGGTCAATTTATCTGCTATAGAATGGTAGTAGTCGTGGTGAAAATCACCACCTTTGTTCTGGAGCCTGCGTCTGAACGCTGACATTCTTTATGCAAACCTTGAGACCCTAATACCAAATGGATTGTGCTGCTTGCTTTTTGTTGTCTCAAGCCGTCATGGTGCTTTCAGTTCAATGGTTCCTGAAACAGTAATACTTTTCCTTTTGGTCATGGCACTGATTTCATTTCCCCTTGAGCTGCATTTTGTGCAGACTTTTGCAACGGTTGAAGGCTCTAAATGTTTGGGGTCTCTTCCACAGATGGAAAAGGAGGGAAACTCCGCGACTATCAGATCCGAGGACTGAATTGGCTGATTTCTTTATATGAGAATGGCATTAATGGTATCCTGGCAGATGAAATGGTATGAATACACATTGATTGTAGACATAACAATTGTTTGGTGTCGGCATGTGAGATGTTTAGTTTAAAGGATTTAATAAGATAAATGTCTCTGTCGTGTACTGGTTATCACATTCGCCCAACGTGAAAGGTACCCGATTCAAAACGGGGCGAGGCATTCATTATATGTATTCAAGAGGCAGCTCGGTAAAGCACTCGGGGTGAATGGGATCAAAGGTTATGGGGGCCGGGGGGGGGGGGGTGGAAGCAGGATGTGGCTATTGAGTTGGATGATCCGCCATGATCGTAATGAATGGGGGAGCAGGCTCGAAGGGCCAAATGGCCTCCTCCTGCTCCTATCTTTGATGTTTCGAAATAGGGAACAAGTATCTTCTCCTGGATGTTCGAGGGTGTACCATTCAAAGAATAGGGGAAACCTGGAATGTTTGTTTTCTCCTCCTTCCTGCCAAAACCTAGCTTTTTATTTTATAAAAAACTTGAGGCATGGTTAGTCTGGACATGTCAAAACTGAGACTCAGGTTTTTGTTAGATTAGTGTTAAGGGAAATGGAACCAAGGCAGATAAATGGAGTTACGATGTGGATAAGCTATGATCTAATTAAATTGCAGAACAAACTTGATGGGCCGAATGGTTTCTTCCAGTACATTTCAGAAATGCTTCAGGACAACACTGATGAAAAAACAGTCTTTGATTCTAAGAGAATTAATTGTTTTACTTTGTTTAACAGGGTCTCGGGAAGACTTTGCAAACTATTGCTCTTCTTGGGTACATGAAACATTATAGAAACATTCCTGGACCTCACATGGTTCTAGTCCCCAAGTCTGCACTGCACAACTGGTGCTTGAGTTCAAAAGATGGATACCGACTCTTCGAGCTATTTGTTTAATAGGTGACAAGGATCAAAGGGTAAGAACTGCGTTTTATGTTCCCAAAAATACTGTTGGAAAATACAGCTGATGCATGGAGTTTAATTTGAAAATGCATTGCACGTTGTGGAAGTAATCCGTGCAGTGCTTGTTGGATCTCCTGCCACATGTTGGCCGACCCCAGTGGGAAAGTACAACTACCCTTGCTGCCCCAGCATCGGAACAAGAAAAAACAGCCAGGATTCTTAAAGCTGGTTGCTACCTCCACATCTGTCATTTACCAAATAGGAATTAAGTAATCCGCAAGCACTTGCTGTCAAAACTTGTGTGTGAAAAAGCTGCAAGGGTGAGGTACCAAAGGACATACAGCATCTGTTGGGCAAGTCGCGAGAGAGTCAGTTAATTCACGGGGTAGCAAGATTTTTTTTTACAACTAAACACTGACCCATGAACCATAACGGCAAATTTTGGAATACCTCCCAAAGGTAGGGGAGTCAAACTAGAGGGCATAGTTTTAAGGTGAGAGGGAAGAGATAGGAAAGGGTCCAGAGGGGCAACTTTTTCACTGAGGGTGGTGAGAGTCTGGAACAAGCTGCCAGAGGTAGTAATAGAGGCGGGTACAATTTTGTTTTTTAAAAAGCATTTAGACAGTTAGATGGGTACGGAGGGATATGGGCCAAACGCGGGCAATTGGGACGAGCTAAGTGGTTTAAAAAAAGAGCAGCATGGACAAGTTGGGCTGAAGGGGCTTTTTCCATGCTGTAAACCTCTATGACCTTGTTTAAATTGCTGAATAAATAACCACGAGCATTGTAGTTGTGTGAACAAGCACTTTGTGTAATAAAAGTACAATAAATGAAGGACTCATAAAACCTGGGACACAATTTTAAAAAATGTAGACTTGACAAATTGAAATGTTGTATTTGGCCATTGTTCAATCTTTAATATTAATCCTGCCTTTCACTGGATTGAATTTACTTTCGTCGACTCTCTCAAAAACATGTTTTCAACATGCATGCGGAGAATGGATCTGTCGCCAGTGTTAACGTCAGCCCTCAAGGTTCCTTGAGACTGGCTTTGGAGATCAGCTTTCCTTTGCTCTGCGGAACTAAAATCCGAGATTTGCCACGCACACAACGTTTGAGTGTAAATTTGCAAATATGTTCAATTACATTGTAACTTATTGCTCTCTCCTTGCTTTGCAACACTCTGGGCGGGATTTTCCAGCCCCATCAGTGGCTGGGAAAATCGTGTGCTGGGCTGGAACATCTTGATGTGGTGGCACAGTGGTTAGCACTGCTGCTTCAGAGGAAGAGTTTTAACAATACCAGGTTAAAGTCCAACAGGTTTATTTGGTAGCATCTGCCTTTAGCTTTCGGAGCGCTGCTCCTTCATCAGAAGTCGCACAGTCCAAAGAAGTGCAGGTTAGGTTGATTGGCCATGCTAAATTAACCCTAGTGTCGGGGGGAGTTAACAGGATAAATATGTGGAGTTACGGGAATAGGGCCTGGGTGGGATTGTGGTCAGTGCAGACTCGATGGGCCGAATGGCCTCCTTCTGCACTGGAGGGATTCTATTCTATTCTATTCTATTCTAACTAATACATTCCCATAGATCCTGTAGTTAAAATTCTGCATCTATAAGCCACAAGATTCCGATGGACTGTGTCCGCTCCAGTAATAGGAGATTTCATCTTCTGGACTGCAGAGAGGGAGAGCTGGAGAAAGATCGAGGAGGCCATGAAATAGAAAGAAAGGGAGAGAGGGGGTGAGAGACAGACAGAGCCAGCTCCAGACAGAGAGGGATTCTATGGTTTGGAGAATAGGGCCTGGGTGGGATTGTGGACAGTGCAGACTCAATGGGCCGAATTGCCTCTTCCTGCACTGTAGGGATTCTATGGTTTGGAGAGTTGCCAAGAGCCAATTGACCTTTGGCCGCTCTCCACCTTTGCCCGTCCTGCCCTTGACGCTGCTCACTGCTGGCGGGGCTGGAAAATCCCAACGTCAGTGTTTTATTCAGCTAAATTTGTCTGATTGCCATGACCAGTAGGACCACGACGCCAACCTCCTGAAGTTTTTACGCACTGCGTCTCGCCTGAATCTGAGCTATAACAGGGAGAAGTGTGTATTCAGCAAGCACCGCCTCGCAATCCTCGGATACGTGGTGGAAAACGGGGTCATCGGCCCCGATCCAGACCGTTTGCGTCCCCTCCTTGAACTTCCCCTACCCACTAGCATCAAAGCACTGAGAAGATGCTTAGGCTTCTTCTCGTATTACGCACAGTGGGTTCCCAATTATGCGGACAAAGCCCATCCGCTCATAAAATCTACCTCTTTCCCCCTGGCAGCAGAGGCTCGCCTCGCCTTTGCAGGGATAAAAGCTGACATCGTGAAAGCCACGATGCACGCTGTCGATGAGTCCATCCCCTTCCAGGTGGAGAGTGATGCATCTGATTTTGCCCTGGCCGCCACACTTAACCAGGCGGGCAGGCCCGTCGCCTTTTTCTCTCGCACCCTCCAAGGCCCTGAAATTCGGCACTCCTCTGTGGAAAAAGAGGCTCAGGCCATTGTGGAGGCCGTACGGCATTGGCGCCATTATTTGGCTGGAAAACGGTTTACCCTGCTCACGGACCAGCGGTCTGTGGCATTCATGTTCAACAACACGTTAAGGGGAAAAATTAAGAATGATAAAATCTTGAGGTGGAGAATCGAACTCTCCACCTATAACTATGATATCATGTACCGTCCGGGGAAGCTCAATGAGCCCTCAGATGCCCTGTCGCGTGGAACATGTGCCAGTGTGCAGGAGGACCGGCTACAGGCCCTCCACAATGATCTCTGCCATCCAGGGATCACTCGGCTCTTCCATTTTGTAAATGCCCGGAATCTGCCCTACTCCATAGAGGATGTCAGGTCGATAACTCGAAGCTGCCAGGTATGTGCTGAATGCAAGCCGCACTTCTAACAACCTGACAGGGCACACCTCATTAAGGCCACTCGCCCCTTTGAACGACTGAGTGTTGATTTCAAGGGCCCCCTTCCTTCCACAGATCGGAATGTGTATTTCCTCAACGTGGTTGACGAGTACTCCCGATTCCCTTTTGCCATCCCCTGTTCTGACATTTCCGCTGCCACGGTCATCAAAGCCCTGTGGAGTCTTTTTACCCTGTTCAGCTACCCCAGTTATATCCACAGTGATAGGGGTTCGTCGTTTATGAGCGACGACTTGAGGCAATACCTGCTCTCTAAAGGAATTGCCTCAAGTAGGAGTACGAGTTATAACCCCAGGGGTAACGGGCAGGTGGAAAGAGAAAGCGCTACAGTCTGGAAGGCTGCCTTACTGGCGTTAAGGTCAAGGGGTCTTCCAGTCTCCCGATGGCAAGAGGTACATTCTGATGCGCTCCATTCAATCCGGTCCCTCCTGTGTACAGCAACCAACGCCTCTCCACATGAGTGGATGTTTAACTTCCCTAGGAAGTCTTCCTCTGGGACCTCACTGCCGTCTTGGTTGACGTACTCTGGACCTGTCCTCCTGCAGCGGCATGTTAGGACCCGCAAGTCCGACCCTTTGGTTGAACATGTCCATCTCCTCCACGCCAACCCCCAATATGCCTATGTAGCATATCCTGACGGGCGAGAGGACACGGTCTCTATCCGAGATCTGGCACCTGCAGGGGACCTGGAAACCCCCGTCGCTCCCGCACCCCTGGTTAGTGTTCCTTTGCCCATTCTCTCCCCTCCTGACACGACGCGGGCAGTATCGGGACCTCCACTTAATCCTCTTACTCCCGTGTACAGCTTGCCTGAGTCCAGGAGATTGTCACCACCTCGAGGTCCACCCGTGCCTGAGGAACTGGGGGAGTCACTGGACACCACCTTGGAGAGAGGGACACCACGGTCAACAGAACCGGCACTGCCGCCAGTGCTGCGGAGGTCGCAGAGACGGTGCGGCCCTCCGAAAGGAATGAACTTGTGAATATATGGACAGTTCGTACTGTTTTTGTGCCCCACCAGCCTTTGTTTTTAAAGGAGGGGTGAATGTGGTGAACCATAGATGGTTACCACTATGGGTACTGAACCATAGATGGTTATCACTATGGGTACTTGTACATATGTTACTGTTGTTATTGTTGGGGTTAGGGTTGGGGTGTTCCACCTGTTAGCATTGTTCTGTGCTACATTCCGGTAGGCTCCGCCCTCTTATAGGAGTATAAAGGTCACTGCACTTCCTAGTGACTCTTTAGTCTGGGTTTGTATTGTTAAGCAGTATGCTCTATTCTTGTTGCGAATAAAAGCCTTTATTCCCGGGTACGATCTAGCCTCCCGAGTGGATTAATCGCGCATCACCCTGTCTAAACCTGTTCGAATAATATATGTTTCACTCTAATGAACTCCAATGAATAAAGCCCTAACCGACTTCATCTCTCTTCATATCACAGACTTGCCATCCCAGGAATCAGCCGGGTAAACATTCGCTGTACTCTCTCTATAGCGAGGATATCCTTCCTCAGATAAGGACACCAAAACTACACACAATACTCGAAGTGTGGCCTCAGCAATGCCCTGTACAGCTGCAGTGACACATCTCTATTCCTGTACTCAAATGTTATCCCTATGAAGGGCAGCATTACAGTTGTCTTCGTTCCTGCCTGTTGTACATGCGCGCTGACTTTCAGTTACTGACACATACGGACACCAAAGTCTCGCTGAGTATCCACCTCTCTCAATTTACACCCATTCAAATAATAATCTGTCTTCCTATTATTGATGCTAAATTGGATAACCTCACATTTACCCACATTTTACTGCAACTGCTTTGCACGTGCCCACACATTGAGCCTGTTCAAATCACACTGAAGCATGTCTGCATGTTTCTCATAGTTCACCCTCACCCACCTTTTATCACCTGCAAATTTGGAGATGATACATTTAGTTCCATTTTCAGAATAATTAATATATAATGTGAACAGTTGGGGTCCGTGCACAGATTCCTGCAGTAGCCCACTAGACACTGACTGCAGATCAGAAAAAGGCCCATTTATTGCCAACTCTTTGCTTTCTATCAGCGAACCAGCTTTCTATCCATCTCAAAACATTCCCTGTAATCCCATGCGCTTTCACTTTACATGGCAGTCTGTTACGTGAGACCTTGTCGAAACCCTTCTGAAAGCCTCAATAAACCACATCCACTGGTTCTCCTCAGTGAACTCCACTGATTGCATCCTCAAAAAATTCCAATAGATTCTTCAAACAAGATTTTCCCTCTGTAAATCCATGCTGACTGTCTGATTTTCCCACTGCATTCCAAGTGCTGAGTTATGAAATCATTGATAAATCCTCCAGCTCCAACTTCCCCTGTGCTGACGATAGGTTCACTGGGATCAGTATATCTTATCACTGATCAGAACCATAAATGGTGTAGATACGCAGAGGGACCTGGGTGTGCAAGTCCACAGATCCTTGAAGGTGACGTCACAGGTGGAGAAGGTAGTGAAGAAGGCATATGGCATGCTTGCCTTTATAGGACAGGGCATAGAGTATAAAAGTTAGGGTCTGATGTTGCGGTTGTATAGAACGTTGGTTCGGCCGCATTTGGAATACTGCGCCCAGTTCTGGTCGCCACACTACGAGAAGGACGTGGGGGCTTTGGAGAGAGTGCAGAGGAGGTTTACCAGGATGTTGCCTGGTATGGAGGGGCTTAGTTATGAGGAAAGATTGGGTAAACTGGGGTTGTTCTCACTGGAAAGACGGAGAATGAGGGGTGACCTAATAGAGGTGTATAAAATTATGAAAGGCATAGACAGGATGAATGGTGGGAAGCTTTTTCCCAGATCGGTGGTGACGTTCACGAGGGGTCATAGGTTCAAGGTGAGTGGGGGAAGGTTTAACACGGATATCAGAAGGACGTATTTTACACAGAGGGTGGTGGGTGCCTGGAATGCGCTGCCAGGCAAGGTGGTGGAGGCGGACACACTGGGAATGTTTAAGACTGATCTAGAAAGCCACATGAACGGAGTGGGAATGGAGGGATACAAAAGAATGGTCTAGTTTGGACCAGGGAGCGGCGCGGGCTTGGAGGGCCGAAGGGCCTGTTCCTGAGCTGTATTGTTCTTTGTTTGTTCTTTGTTTGTTTCTGTGTCTGTAAAATGTGACACGTAGATCAGTCACAGAGTAACAGCATAGAGCAGCTCACACACAGATTTAGACAACTACAAGGGTAATTGTCACTTACCAGGAACACCAATAACTCCATGGATCAGGTGGGATATTTTCTTCACCATGTTTTTGAGGAAGAGAAGGTGTTACAGGCTAATAGGCTGGAGGAAGTAGATGTTCAGAGGGAGGATGTACGAGCAGTTTTGAATGAACTGAAGGTCGATAAGTCCCCTGGGCCTGATGAAATATATCCTAGGATTCTTTGGGAGGCAAGGGTTGAGATTGCAGAGCCTTTGGCTTTGATCTTTGGGTCCTCACTGTCCACGGGGAGAGTGCCAGAGGACTGGAGAGTGGCAAATGTTGTTCCTCTGTTTAAGAAAGGGAACAGAAATGTCCCTGGTAATTATAGGCCGGTTAGTCTTACTTCGGTGGTTGGTAAGTTGATGGAAAAGGTCCTTAGGGATGGGATTTGCGACCATTTGGAAAGATGCGGATTAATCCGGGATAATCAGCACGGATTCGTGAAGGGCATGTCGTGCGTCACAAATTTGATAGAATTTTTTGAGGAGGTAACTAATTGTGTTGACGAAGGTAGGGCAGTTGATGTCATATACATGGATTTTAGTAGGCGTTTGATAAGTTCCCCCATGGTCGGCTTATGATGAAAGTGAGGAGGTGTGGGATAGAGGGAAAGTTGGCCGATTGGATAGGTAACTGGCTATCTGATCGAAGACAGAGGGTGGTGGTGGATGGAAAATTTTCGGACTGGAGGCAGGTTGCTAGCGGAGTGCCACAGGGATCAGTGCTTGGTCCTCTGCTCTTTGTGATTTTTATTAATGACCTCGAGGAGGGGGCTGAAGGGTGGATCAGTAAATTTGCTGATGACACCAAGATTGGTGGAGTAGTGGATGAGGTGGAGGGCTGTTGTAGACTGCAAAGAGACATAGATAGGATGCAAAGCTGGGCTGAAAAATGGCAGATGGAGTTTAACACTGATAAATGTGAGGTGATTCATTTTGGTCGGACAAATTTAAATGTGGATGACAGGGTCAAAGTTAGGGTTCTGCAGACTGTGGAGGAACAGAGAGATCTTGGGGTCTATATCCACAGATCTCTGAAGGTTGCCAATCAAGTGGATAGAGCTGTGAAGAAGGCCTATAGTGTGTTAGCTTTTACTAACAGGGGGTTGGAGTTTAAGAGACGTGGGGTTATGCTGCAACTGTACAGGACCTTTGTGAGACCACATTTGGAATATTGTGTGCAGTTCTGGTCACCTCACTATAAGAAGGCTGTGGAAGCGCTGGAAAGAGTGCAAAGGAGATTTAGCAGGATGCTGCCTGGTTTGGAGGGTAGGTCTTCTGAGAAAACGTTGAGGGAGTTGGGCTGTTCTCTCTGGAGCAGAGGAGGTTGAGGGGAGACTTAATAGAGGATTATAAAATGATGAAGGGGATAGATGGAGTGAACGTTCAAAGACTATTTCCTCGGGTGGATGGAGCTATTACAAGCGGGCATAACTATAGGGCTCATGGTGGGAGATATAGGAAGGATGTCCGAGGTAGGTTCTTTACTCAGAGAGTGGTTGGGGTGTGGAATGGACTGCCTGCAGTGATAGTGGAGTCAGACAATTTAGGAAAATTTAGGCGGTTATTGAATAGGCAGATGGAGCACACCAGGATGATAGGGAGTGGGATAGCTTGATCTTGGTTTCAGATAAAGCTCGGCACAACATTGTGGGCCGAAGGGCCTGTTCTGTGCTGTACTGTTCTATGTTCTGTTTGAAATTCCTGATACATTTTCAGCGTGAAGTAATGTGTCCCTTCGCTCTGCAGGTCATCTCTGTGTTAACTCCGTGATGATACATTCCCAAAGACATTCATATGTACCCTGTGGTATCCCCTCTGGGATACTGACATTGCAAAATCGCTCATCTTTGAGTTTCTCCAAATTAACAAACACGTGACGACATTGCTTGAGGTTGTGGAATATATTTATTTCTGAGACTGAATTGCTGCCATTCAAAGAATGTACAATGCTGATCACATTAATTAATTTATAACATTCGAGGCTATGTTACCCACCAAAGGTGTTGTCATCTAAAACACAACTCTCAAGATCCCATGTTGCCTCAGTGTTATCTTTCACCTGTCTGTGACCTTTCAATGATTCAATTCCAAATGTTAGAGTGTCTCTCCAGGCTGTTCCACTCTCTCCTGGGATATAGTTACCCTCTTTAACTCTGGGAATACACTGAATCCATTCGGGTCCTATAATTGTGACTCCAATTTCAGATTTAATCTGCAGTAAATTCAAAAACGTGAATCACAGCAACTGAATTTATCCCCTCCAGCTCCATGTTTTCCAGCAGCCCCGATGAGATGTCCCGAACCGGAGCACCGGGGAAGGGGAGGTGTCGTCCTGTAATTGAAGATGATTCTGGATAGTTTGGTGTCCAAGGAAGCTGTGGGATGTTTTTTTGAACCTGCTTTTACTGTTTGGGCCGCTCTTTCTGCCAGGCCGTTGGATGATCCTGTCGTAATGTGTCAGATTCTGTTCAACTTCATCTAATGCACAAATTCCTGGCTGATGAAGGGTGGTCCATTTTCAGAAACTAACATTTCCGGGATCCCGGGTGTCAAGAAAGAGGTGTGAAGTTTCTCTACTCTTGTCCTTGTGTTTGAGTAACTCACCCTGTGTACGGCCATCCATTTTGAATCAGCATCTACCATTACCAGGAACATAGACCCCATGAACGGACCGGCACTGTCCATGTGCAGCCACGTCTATGGCCGTCCTGGCCATTCCCAAGTGTGAAGAGTAGTGACTGGAGATAGTTCTGCCCTTGTTGATATTGCCAAAACTGACCCACGGGCAAATATCCGTCCCCATACCTGGCCACCAACAGGGCAACTTAGAGGATCTTCAGTTTGCCACTCCTGGGTGGCCATGGTAAAGTTCACCATGGGATGGTGACCCTGGCTCAGGATGACACTCTTGAACCCCATAGGCGTGTGCCATCTTCCACAGTCAGCTGCTCTCTGTCACTCCAATATGGGTGCAATTCAGGCTGTAATGGCCTTTTGGATTCCCCCATCAGCACAAACTGCTTCAATTCATTCAGGAATGGGTAATTTTGCCTCCACAGCCGAATATTATTGGCAGCCACTGGGAGAGTTTTGAAAAAGTTCATGATTACCATGTTTTCCATTGTGGGTACGACAAGTGTCTGTTAATCGTAGCCAACTCAAGGCATTGGCGTCAGTGACTCAGCCTCCTGGATAATGGTAGGCGGACAGTAATAAAGCCCACAGCTGGATATGGGCCAATGTTATGGGCTGCACCGCCATGCAGGTACTTCTGGAATTTCTTTCCCCGAACTATCACCGTAGACAAAGTGTCACAGTGATTAGCGTTGCTGCCTCATGACGCCAGAGACCTGGGTTCAGTTCCTGGCTTGGGTCAATGTCTGTGCGGAGTCTGCACATTCTCCCCGTATCTGCATGGGTTTCATCTGGTTTCTGCGGTTTTCTCCCGCAGTCTGAAAGACGTGCTGGTTAGGTGCGTTGGCCATGCTCAATTCTCCCTCAGTGTCCCCGGACAGGCACCAGTGTGTGGCGACTCGGCGATTTTCACATTAGCTTCATTGCAGTGTTAATGTAAGCCTACATTTGACACTTTATAAATGTTAAACTTCCTCTGAGTAAGAATTGTTGAATATCGCTGGGAAACCTCATCTAGCTGTCAGTATAAGTGCACGTGAATCAGTTCATAATTGGAAACAAGAATCCTCCTGCCAGCTTTGAAGCTAAGTCCTCAATCAGAGGGATTGTGTAATTATCCAGCTGTGAGAAACAGTTTACCGATTGTTTAAAATTTCCCAGTACAAAGTATTTGTATTCACTCTTGGGACTTGGGTGTCGCTGGCCGGCCACCATTTATTGCCCATCCCTAGTTGCCCATGTTCAGAGGACAATTAAGTGTCAACCACTTTGAGTCGCATTTAGTCCTGACCACATAAGGACGACCGATTTCCTTCCCTGGGACATTGGTGAACCAGATGTGTTTTTCCGAAAATCGACAATGATTTTATGGTCACCAGCTGATTCTGAATTCCAGATATATTTATTCAAATTCCACCATCTTCTGTGACGGGATTCGAACCCGGGTGCACAGAACATTAGCTGAGTTTCTGTAATAATAGTGTTGTGATAAAACCACCAGTCCATCACATCCACACCCAGAGTGTACACACCCTGAGTTCCGGTAATCGAGACACACCATATTATATACGTCTGCAGGGCTCCCGGATTGGACAGCATTAACTGTCTCAATCAGGGAGCTCATATTCCAATAACTCCACCTGATGGTTATCGTTAAAGTCATTAAGTATGTCTCTCTCTCTGTCTCTTTCTGTCTTTCTGTGCATCCCTCTCTGTATCTCTCTCTCTCTCTCTGCCTGTTTCTCTGTGTCTCTTACTGTCTCTCTGCATCGCCCTCATTCACCTTCTCTCTACACTCTTCCTCCGTGTCTCCTCCTCCCTCTCAGTCTCACTCTCCTCCCCCCTCTCCTTCTCTGTCCCCCTTTTCTTATTTCTCTGTCTTTCTCTCTCTCTACCTCGCTCTGTCTTTTGCTCTTGCTGTGTCCATTGTACTCATTCAGTCTCACTGTTTCAAATTCGCTGACGCTCTCTGTCTCTGTTTCTCTCTGCCTCCCTTTCTGTCTCCCTTTCCGTCTTCGTCTCCCTCTCTCATTACATCCTTCCATCTGTCTCCCTCTATCTCCCTTTCTCATTCCCTGCCCATCTCCGTCCCCATTTCCAACAATCTCTATCTCTGTTTTTCTCGCTCTGTGAGAGTCCCTATCTGTCTCTGTCCTTTCTCTCTGTCTCTCTCTCTCTCTCGCTCTCTCTGTTTCTCTCCCTGTATCTGTTAGAAACTTTTTCAAACTGTGTCACGCTCCATGTATTTGTACCCATCCCTCTCTCTGCCAACCTCCGTCTCTCTATCACTCCCAGTTTTGCTCTCACTGCCCTCTCTCTCTCTTTATCTGTCACTCTCTCTGTCTCTGTGAGGCTGTTTGTTATTTATAGTTTGAAAGTCCAATAGGAAGATTCAGGAGTCTTGTAGTTGTCGTTTCCTCTCAGTGTCTAATGAGTTGAAGAATTGCAGTAAGGGGAGCTTTCAGCAGATTTTGCAGCTGCTGTCTGAAGTGAGTCTGTGTCACAGCATAAATGGCAGTGTTTGTACAGCAACTTGTGAGTTGCAGCATGAAACCAAAGTCCAAAACATAGTAATCGAACCGTACCGACCGATAGCCCAAATCGAACATCCGACGCCATATAGAAAAAACCATTAATGTCGACCATAAGAGGATGAAATTGGCTGAGATAACAAACAGTAAAATAATGGATTTCCTGCGACTCTCCATCTCAGGGTCTCTGGGATTCTCCCCACTGCTGTGAGCCCGGAGTCGCCTGCGGGCTCTGCTGCTCATTAAAATGTGTCTGACGATGAAAGCGTTGAGCAGCAGAATCAGGACGAACGGGACAGTCGGGGTTAGAATGTTGTGGAGGAACTCGATTGTTACCCAGACCGGAGAGGACAGAACATCCACTGTGACATCACAAAACCAGGGGGAGTTCACCAGCCGATATCTATTTAGTAACATAAAATACCAGAAAATGTTCTTTAAACAGCTCAGCACCATCACTGTTCCCAGAAACACAGCCGCCGATTTCTCACTGCAATATTTACTTTTCAGCTTGGGGCAGCAAATGGCCACAAATCGATCAAAGGTGAAAGTGACGGTGAACCAGACAGAACAGTCAGTGGCTGCATAAAGCAGGACGGCGTGGATGTTACACACGGGGACCCAGTACAGGAAATAAAACTGTTCCTGATAAAGAATGGGAATGTGTCTGAATATCAGGTCGACGATAACGACCAGCAGATCCCCCGCTGACATGGCCACCAGGTAACGAGTCACACATTTGGACAGACCACAGTTTCTGCTCGTCAGGGTCACAATTGTGATTATGTTCACTGTCAGGAAGGAAATAAAGAATAAAATTAGACAGGATTCAGGGAAAGAAGTTACCATTTGGACTGAGGATGGGTTGAAATAAAAAAGAATGTACACACGTAAAATCACTTAATTGCTTTTTTTAAAATCCAGCACGTCTTTTGCAGTGTGAGAGGAAAGAGGAGCATCCGGAGAAAACCCACACAGACACGGGGAGAAGATCCAAACTCCACACAGACAGTGACCCAATCCTGGAATTGAACCCAGGTCCCTGACGCTGTGAGTCAGCATTGCTAACCACTGTGTCACCGTGCTGCTCCATGGCAGCGACACAGTGGTATACATTTGGGAGAGAGCTTTCCGAAGAGTCCACAACATTGACCCTCACTCAGCTACAAGGATGAGGGAGTAAACCCTGACAGAAAATCCAGACTGGAGTCTTGTAGATGGTAATCTGTCGTCTCTCAGACAGCTCACTGAGAACCCCTGCGACAGAGCTGGTACCAAAGAGGGCTGGTTTGACCCTTGCCTCTGGACAATACTAACAATTGGCAGAGGGACATCCTGATGCCTTGACAGCACAGAATCTCTATTATATTTACACAGAACTGTACCCTGGAGAGGAGATCACAGCATTGTGGCCACTGTTAGCACAACACAGGAAAAAATAGTAATCTCACACTCGATTGGCACAGATCATAACTTCCAATGTTTGCTTTCAAGAGTGGGAGAAAGTTTCAAGGTTCAGCGAATAGCTATCGTCCATAATACTCAGTGCGATTACTGCTGTCCCACTATGGTCTACTGGACCAGTGCAGCTGCATGAGTCCTCTCTCGGCAGGAAGGTTGCCAATCTATGCACCAGGTAAAACTCAAACAAAGGCCAGTACCAAAGGAAAAGCCAAGCAGGCTGCCTTAATGCCTATCGTCCGGTGACTCTGATATCCAATATTATGAAATGCATCAAAAGGTTAGTCATGGCATGAATCAGTTCCGGCCTCCCAGATTGCCTGGATCCACGACAGTTCACCGACATCCACAACAGGTCCACAATGCCATATCCCTGGACCCACAGTGAACCCTGGAACACAGACTCGTGTTTAACGACAGCAGCTAAGCCTGCAACACCATTAGGGGCGGCACGGTAGCACAGTGGTTAGCACTGCTGCTTCACAGCTCCAGGGTCCCGGGTTCGATTCCCGGCTCGGGTCACTGTCTGTGTGGAGTTTGCACATTCTCCTCGTGTCTGCGTGGGTTTCGTCCGGGTGTTCCGGTTTCCTCCCACAGTCCAAAGATGTGCGGGTTAGGTTGATTGGCCAGGTTTAAAAAAAAATTGCCCCTTAGAGTCCTGCGATGCGTAGGTTAGAGGGATTAGCGGGTAAATATGTGGGGATAGGGCCTGGGTGAGATTGTGGTCGGTGCAGACTCGATGGGCCGAATGGCCTCCTTCTGCACTGTCGGGTTTCTATGATTCTATGAGTCCTACGAAACTCATGTCCAAAGTCCGTGGCCCTGGGCTTGGCTCCTGCCTCTGCAATTGGATCCTGAACTTCCTAATCCATAGACAGCAAAATTAAGGACAATCAACAACATCTCCTTCACAATCATCCTGAACAGCGGTGCCCCGTAAGGCTGCGTCCTCAGCCCCTTACTCTACTCCTTATACACTGGTGACTGTGTGGCCAAATTCCCCTCCAACTCCATTTCCAAATTTGCTGATGACACCTGCAGTGGGTCGGAGGAAGAGACAGAGAATCTGGTGAACTGGGGCGACAACAATAATCTCTTCCTCAATGTCAACAAAGCAAATCGACTTTTGGAAGCATAGTGGAGTACATGCCCCGATCGACATCAATGGGATGAAGTTGAAATAGTCGAGAGCTTCACGTTTTAGGGTCCACATCACGAAAAACCTTTCCTGGTTCCTCCACGACGTCCCTATAATTAAAAAAAGTCTCCGAACGCCTCTACTTTCTCAGAGGTTTACAGACATTTGGCATGTCAGCTGCGACTCTCACCAACTTTTACAGATGCACCATAAATAACATTCTAGCTTGGTATGGCTCCTGCTCTGTCCAAGACTGCAAGAAACTTCAAAGCTTGGTGAATGCAGACCAGTCCATCACTCAAACCAACCTCCCACTCATTAACTCTGTCTAAACCTCCCATTACCTCGCAAAAGCAACCAGCCTAATTCAGGAATAGCGCACCACGGACATCAACTCTTCCCATTGTTCCATCAGAGAAAAAGATAAAAAATCTATGAGGACATGGACCAACCGACTCATAGAATCATAGAAACACTACAGTGCAGAAGGGGGCCATTTGACCCATCGAGTCTACACCGACAACAATCCCACCCAGGTCCTATCCCCAAAGTCCCACATATGTAGCCGGCCAATCCCCCAAACATCCATATCCCAGGATGCTAATGGGCAGTTAACATGGCCAATCAACCTAACCTGCACATTTTGGACTGTGGGTGAAAACCGCAGCATCCGGAGCAAACCCATGCAGACAGGGGTAGAATGTGCAAATTCCACACAGACAGTGATCCAAGCCAGGAATCGAACTCAGGTTCTTGTGAGACAGCAGCGCAAACCATTGTGCCACCATGCTGCCGACTCAGGAACAGCTTCTCTGCTGCCATCAGATGTTTGACTGGACCCACATTGCATGAAGATGATATTTTACTACATCCTAGCTATGACTGCAACATTACATTCTACACTCTCTCCTTCTCTATGTACAGTATGCTTTGTCTGTATGGCACTCAAGCAAAAACACTTTTCACTGTATATCCAATGTTATGAAATGCATCAAAAGGTTAGTCATGGCATGAATCAATTCCGGCCTCCCAGATTGCCTGGATACACTACAGTTCACCTACCTCCCCAACAGGTCCACAGACACCATCTCCCTGGCCCAACACTGAACTCTGTAACACTGTAACCCTGAACATAGAGAAGGAGAGAGTGCAGAATGTAATGTTGGACTCAGAGCTGGGGTGTAGAATAAGATCATCTTAATGCGATGTGGGTCCATGAAAACGTCAGATGGCAGCAGAGAAGAAGCTGTTCTTGAGTCGGCACCATGGTGGCACAATGCTTAGCACTGCTGTCTCACAGGGACCAGAGTTTGATTCCCGGCTTGGATCACATATTTATTATATGTGAAAATAATAAACCAAATCAATTCAAATCAAATCAGTCTTTCGCATCTCAAGCTGAAACATCAGCACGATGTGCCCTGACCTCACCAATGAACTTATGCAGGTTGATGATGTACACGGGACGGCTGTGATCGAGACTGAATTTACAAGGCTGAATGTGGACATTGGGGAGCTGCAAGAAACTGGACTTGCTCACAGCGGATTCTTTCCAGAGGAACACCACACGTTCTTGTAATAGGAGAAATCCCAACAGGCGAGATGTGAGAATGGAACAAAGTAAAAAAAAAAGCTTCACTGGTGCTGATGGAGTCTCAGGAATTGAAATGGGATCCCTGATGCTGTGAGGTAGCAGTGCTAACCACTGTGCCATACTGCCATCCTGCAAGGTGCCCTGGAGATATCCAAGATCACGCCGAGGACACCATCATCACCATATCCGTAGTAGAGAAATGATTGGAAAACAATTTGAAGGACAGAATTAATCTCCCCTTCGAGAGGTAAGGATTTATGAACAATCGTCAGCATTCCTTTGACAGGAACAATTCACTGGAATATATTGAGGAGGTGACTGGGTGAGGAGATGAGGGAAGTGCAGTCGATGTAGTCTACGTGTTCTTCAGAAAAGCCTTTGACAAATATGGGAGACTGAACAAGGAAGTGATTCCGATTGGAACCAGGTCAATTTGGTAAATTATATTCAAAATTGGCTGAGTGGCAGAGGGTGATGGTGGAAGGTTGTTTTTGTGACTGCAAGCCTGTGTTCAGTGGAGTTCCACAGGGATCGATGCTGGGTCCCTTGCTGTTTGTAGTGTACATTGATGGTCTAGACATGAATGTGTGAGGTGTGATCAGTAAGTTCGCAGATGATACAAAATTGGTGGTGTGGTAAATATTGAGGAGGAAAACCTTAGATTACAGGAATCATAGAATCCTACAGTGCAGAAGGAGGTCATTCGGCCCATTTAGGCTGCACAGAGCACAATCCCACCCAGGCGATATCCCCTGAACCCCATGCATTTACCCAATCAATTCTCCCTGACACTAAGTCCAGTATATCCTGGCCAATCCACCTAACCCACAAGTCTTCCGACTGTGGGAGGAAACTGGAGCACCCAGAGGAAACCCATGCAGACACGGGGAGAATGTGCAAACTCCACACAGATGTGGTCCAAGCCAGAAATCGAACACACGTCCCTGGCGCTGTGGGGCAGCAGTGCCAACCACTGTGCCACCGTGCTGAGGAAACTGAAAGGCTGGTCAAATGGGCAAATGTAATTTACACCTGATGAATGTGAGGCCATGCATTTGGGACGACTCTCCGGGCAAGGAAATGCACCATGTCCGGTCGAGTCTGAGGAAGTGCAGAGGACCAGAATGAATTTGGGCTGCATATATGCGGATCCCTAACAGCAGCAAGACGGGTAGATGAGGTGGTTAAGACGACATGTCGGATACTTGCCTTTAGCAGCCGCAGCATAGAATAAAAGAGCTGGGAGGTGATGATGGAAGTGTATAAAATGCTGGTTGGACCAGAGCAAGAGAACTGTGTACTGCTCTGGTCATCACACTACAGGAAGGATGTGATTACACTGGAGACGGTGGAGAGGAGATTCACCAGGATGCTACCTGGGCTGGAGAGTTTCAGCTATGAGGAGAGGCTGGTTAGGCTAGGTTTTTACCTGAGAGCAGAGACGGCTGGAGGTGGAGTGGGTGTAGTGAGTGGTGGTGGGGAATGCATTCAGATGGGGGAGGGGGGTGGGTGGGGGGGGGGGAACTGAGTGATATGAACAAAATTATGTGGCACATAGATAGGAAGAAACCTTTTCCCTTTAGTAGAGGTGTCAATAACCAGAGGGGCGTGGATTTCAGGTAAAGGGCAGATTTTTGTGTGGATTTGAGGGAAAATGTTTCCATCCACAGGGTGCTGGGATCTGCAGCTCATGGCCTGAAAGGATGGTAGAAGTGGGAACAACCACAAGAGGCATTTCGATCAGCAACTCAAACACCAGAGCATATAATTATTAAACTAGAAAGAGTGCAGAAAAGATTTACTAGGATGCTACTGGGACTTGATGGATTGAGTTATAAGGAGAGGCTGAATAGACTGGGACTTTTTCCCCTGGAGCGTAGGAGGCTGAGGGGTGATCTTATAGAGGTCTATAAAATAATGAGGGGCACAGATCAGCCAAATAGTCAATATCTTTTCCCAAAGGTAGGGGAGTCTAAAATCAGAGGGCATAGGTTTAAGGTGAGAGGGGAGAGATACAAAAGGGTCCAGAGGGGCAATTGTTTCACACAGAGGGTGGTGAGTGTCTGGAACGAGCTGCCAGATGGACCAAGACGCCTTTATCTGGGTTGAAGTCCATCTGCCACTTCTCCGCCCAGTCTTGCATCCAATCTATGTCCCTCTGTAACTTCTGACATCCCTCCAGACTATCCACAACCCCACCAACCTTTGTGTCGTCAGCAAACTTACCAACCCATCCCTCCACTTCCTCATCCAGGTCATTTATGAAAATAACAAACAGCAAGGGTCCCAGAACAGATCCCTGGGGCACACCACTGGTGACAGACCTCCAATTAGAAAAATACCCATCTATACACACTCTCTGCCTCCTTTGGGCAAGCCAGTTCTGGATCCACAGGGCAGCAGCCCCTTGGATCCCATGCCCTCTCACTTTTTCTAGAAGCCTTGCATGGGGGACCTTATCGAACGCCTTGCTAAAATCCACATAAACCACATCTACCGCTTTCCCTTTGTCAATGTGTTTAGTCACATTTTCGAAGAACTCCACCAGGCTCGGAATGCACGATCTGCCTTTGACAAAGCCGTGCTGAGTATTCTTGAGCATACTAAACCTCTCTAAATGCTCATAAATCTTGTCCCTCAGGATCTTCTCATCAGTTTACCAACCACTGAGGTTAGACTCACCGGTCGGTAATTTCCTGGGCTATCCCTATTCCCCTTCTTGAAAATAGGAACCACATCCGCAATCCTCCAATCCTCCAGCACCTCTCCCGTCTCCATCGACGACGCAAAGATCATCGCCAGAGACTCTGCAATCTCTTCCCTCGTCTCCCACAGTAACCTGGGGTACATCCCATCCGGACCCGGCGACTTATCTATCTTGATACCATTCAAAGATTCCAGCACAACCTCTTTGTTAAAGTCCACATACTCAATCCTTTCAGTCCACCGCAAGCCTAGGGATATTCCAATCTATGTTTGGGAAATTAAAGTCTCCCATCACAACAGCTCGGCTAAAATTGCATCTTTCCAGAATATGTTTCCCTATCTGCTCCTCCACCTCCCTGTCACTATTGGGCGGCCGATAGAAAACTGCCAGCAAAGTGATCGGTTCCTTCCCACTCCGAACTTCCACCCACAGAGACTCTGTGGACCATCCCTCCACAGCATACACCTTCTCTACAGCTGTGACACTATCCCTGATCAGCAGTGCCACTCCACCCCCTCTCTTGCCTCCCTCCCTGTCCTTCCTGAAACATCTGAATCCCGGCACCTGTAGTATCCAGTCCTGTCCCTGAGACATCCAAGTCTCTGTAATGGCCACCACATCACACTTCCAGGCATCGATCCACGCTCTGAGCTCATCCCCATTATTCACTATACTCCTGGCATTAAAGTAAACACATCTCAATCCTTTGGTCTGAGCTCTCCCCTTCTCTATCCCCCGCCCATTCTCCCTCTTGCACTGTCTATAACCCTTGTCTGTTTGCGAGCTAACTTCCTCGCTCCTATGAATGTAGGAGGGTTTGTGTTGGCACAGGGGATTGCGTTGTTGCCTCACAGCACAAGAGACCCTGGATCAATTCCAGGCTTGGCGACTGTCTGTGCAGAGTTTGCACGTTCTCCCTGTGTCTGAGTGGTTCTCCTCTGCCTGCTTCGATTTCCTCCCAAAATCTGAAAGTTACTCTGTTTCGGTGCATTGGCCAAGATAACTTCTCCCTCAGCATACCCGAACAGGGGCTGAAATGTTTACAGAAACTTCAGGGGATTTTTACACTAACTTCACTGCAATGTTAATGTTCCCATACTTGTGAGACTGATGAATAAACTTCAAACTTTAGAAAACATGTTCTGTTGCTGTGAGATCTTGTTGCCCACATTTGGCCAATAAAATGGATTCTGCGCTCTGGTGACTGGATGGGTGATAAGCAGTGAACTGGTGTTATCTGTAGAGGGTAAAAAGGGTTCTGTCTCATTCTTTTTCTCATGGTGGAATAGCGTTTGTGGTCACATGATTGTGGAAAGTCACAGCACTCAGAAGACATCCCAGCCCTAGACCCTGAGACAATTGTCAGTGGCTGAAAGAATTAATAACCGGATACAGAGATTCAACAAGAGCAGCAAACCCAGTACAGTAAATGACAAGAAAATCATTGCAGTTAAACAGCCTTTCTAGAATTAGGAACTGGACACAGGAGACGGGATTTTCCAGCCTCACTCTTCCCCAAGCTACAAAATCCCACCCGTGTTCAACAGACCTTCCCATTCTCCGCCCCTCACCTGCTCCGATTCCCGTGGCAGTCGGGCCGGTACAATTCCAGCCAGGGACTTACCCGGAACACCAACAATCGCCAGGAGGGGATAGTAAAAACATTGAATCGCCTTCAGTTGATATTGAATCCGATCAGCTGATGTTATCCATGAATCAGCTGCAGTAAACCAATACATCCAATAGAATAAACTCCTGTCCTTGGTTGGAAGATTCCAATCCATTGTTCCCAGATTCTGATCCATTGTTGGAACATTCCAATCCATTGTTCCCAGATTCTGATCCATTGTTGTAACATTACGGTTCATTGTTCCCAGATTCTGATCCATTGTTGGAAGACTCCAATCCATTGCTCCCAGATTCTGGTCTCTCCTCTCCCTCCCTCTCTCTCCACAGCAGCGGATCTCTGTTGGTGTCGGAGTTGCCGCTCCCGCTGACTCAATGGGACAACACACTGAACGGAATCCCTGATTAATAGAAGAGGGAAAATACTCCAGGCACCCTAATCGGATCCATGGAGACTCACATCAATTCCAGTCACTAAACAAACAGCTTCACTTAACCCCCTTCAATCCAGCCCTTTTTAACCCAAAGTAGAACATTTACAGCCTAGATGGGGTGTTGAGGCTCAGGGAGGTCTGGAAAGTTGGAAATAATGGAGGGTCAGACCGTAAATGTTTCAAAATTCATTCGGTATAACTGAGGTCCCTCTGCTAGGGTTCATTTCGAGACGACTAGAATACAAAAGCGGGGGCGTGCTGCTGAGGTTTTCGAAAACTCTGGTCAGACCATATTTAGAATATTGTCTGCAATCTTGGACCCGTATCTAAGGAAGGATGAGCTGGACTTGGAGAGGGTCCAGAGCGGGTTCACAAGAATGATCCGGTGAAGAGAAGACTTGTGTGCAGTTCTGGTCACCTCACTATAAGAAGGATGTGGAAGCTCTGGAAAGAGTGCAGAGGAGATTTACCAGGATGCTGCCTGGTTTGGAGGGTAGGTCTTATGAGGAAAGGTTGAGGAAGCTAGGGCTGTTCTCTCTGGAGCGGAGGAGGCTGAGGGGAGACTTAATAGAGGTTTATAAAATGATGAAGGGGATAGATAGAGTGAACGTTCAAAGACTATTTCCTCGGGTGGATGGAGCTAATACAAGGGGGCATAACTATGTGGTTCATGGTGGGAGATATAGGAAGGATATCAGAGGTAGGTTCTTTACGCAGAGAATGGTTGGGGTGTGGAATGGAATGCCTGCAGTGATAGTGGAGTCAGACACTTTTGGAACATTTAAGTGGTTATTGGATAGGCACATGGAGCACACCAGGATGATAGGGAGTGGGATAGCTTGATCTTGGTTTCAGATAAAGCTCGGCACAACATCGTGGGCCGAAGGGCCTGTTCTGTGCTGTACTGTTCTATGATCTATGTTCTATGATGCATGAGAAGCGTCTGAGAACTGTGGGTCTCTGCTCGATGGAGTTTGGAAGGATGCAGAGGGGGATATCATTGAAACTTACAGAATACTGAAAGGCCTGGTAGAGTACACTTGGGGAAGATGTTTCCATTAGTCGGGGAGACTTGGACCCGAGTGCACAGACTCAGAGGAAAGGGATGGCCCTTTAGAAATGTGATGTGGAGATGCCAGCGTTGGACTGACATGGGTACAGTGAGTAGTCGCACACTACCAATTGTCCACTCACCTGATGAAGGAGCAGCGTTCCGAATGCTCGTAATTCCAAATAAACCTGTGGGACTTTCACCTGCTGTTGTGAGACTTCTTACTTTTGAATTGTGATGAGGGGGGATTTCTTCAGCCAGAGGGTCGTGAATCTGTGGAATTCATTGCTACACAAGACTCTGAGTGTATTTAAGAAAGAGATAGATAGGTTATTAACTGTAAAGGGATCAAAGGTTACGGGAAAAAATCAGGAAAATGGGTTTTAGAAACTTATCAGCCATAATTGAATGTTGGAGCCGTTTTGATTGGCCAAATGGTCTCATTTCGCTCCTGTCTCTGACTGTCTTCTGGTTATCGTGGTTGTGGGTTTTAGATGTGGTTATCATTAATCAGGATTAATATAGACTGCTAAATCCGGGATGTAGGTGACCTTATATACAGCTTCTGTCCAGAACAACTTTAGTAAGGGACGTCACAAAGATCAGTACCTCAGCGTTACGTACAGTACAATCTTAGCTAGAGTCATCACATCAATCTATCTCTCAGTGTGATGTCCAGTACAATCTGAGCAAGAGTTATCAGATAGAACTATCTCTCAGTGTTACGCACAGAACAACCTGATCAAGAGGCTTCACATCAATCTTTCTCATCATTTTCTATTGTGAGGTTGTAAGGAAGCAAGAGTGAGTCGAGGAGAGTGTGGGAGAAGGACACCAGGACACCGAAACAAAGTTAGCAGCACCTTGAGGAGAGTGTGAGAGGGGGACACTGGGACACCGGGGCACACAGTCAGCACCTTGAGGAGAGTGTGAGAGGGACACTGGGACACCGGGACAGATAGTCAGCACCTTGAAGAGAGTGTGAGCGGGGGACACGGGGACACTGGGACAGACAGTCAGCACCTTGAGGAGAGTGTGAGATGGGGACACGGGGACACTGGGACAGACAGTCAGCACCTTCAGGAGAGTGTGAGAGGGGGGACACTGGGACACCGGGATAGACAGTCAGCACCTTGAGGAGAGTGTGAGATGGGGACATAGAGGATTGAAGCTACTGGTAAAGTTGTGCAGCACTGGGATCGAGACCGTTTGTTTATGTCCTGTGGTGCCGAGGATTCTCTTCAATATCGACCCCACAGTCAGGTGTCAGGGACAGAACTCTTTATTCCGTCTGTTCACACAACACTCCAAACTTTGACTGCCCAATCTGGGAGAATCCCAACAGCTCACCCCACACCTGAGATCACATGGCCTGTTCCCTTAAAGGAATGCCCCAACATATATAATTCTCCTCCCGTGTAAATAATAACCCCTCTCCTCACCATCCCCCCCACCCCCCCCCCCCCCCCACACCCCCACACCACCCGGTACAGCAACAGCATTTGAAACTATTTACGAACATTTTTCTCTGTTCACTTCATCCAGGCTTGGTGCAGAATCCAGAGCATATTTACAATATAATACAGCCCATAGTTCATTCCTGATCCTTATGTCCATCTCACATAGACCTGATCAGGGGGAGTGACAACCCCTTGGGGGTTGATGCTTGGGGACTGGACCCAGTTTTAAGATCCTCTCTGGTGAGTGAGGCCTCGATGAACCCACCAACGTTTGATTGTCTTCCCGCCGGTCGTCAGTAACCAATGTCGAGTTCCCTGCCCCCTCCATCAGCGGAGGAGCTGTTGATACCAGACCTCCCTGTCCTCCCACATAATAGAACAGAGAGGATAGAAGGTGGCAGGAATCTAACCTCAGGCAGGGCAAAAAAAAGGTGAGAAGAATGAGAAGGGAGGTGGTCAATGCGGGACTGAGGGTGTTGTACCTCAATGTGCGCAGTATACAGAACAAGGTGAATGAGCCTGTTGCGCACACTGAAATTGGCCGGTACGATGCTGTGGGCATCACAGAGACGTGGCTGCAAGGGGATCAGGGCTGGGATCTAAATATCCAAGGATATATGTGTCCTATCGGAAGGACAGGCAGATGGGCAAAGGGGGCGGGGTTGCATTGATAGTAAGGACTGAAGTTAAATCGATAGCATGAAGCGATATAGGTTCAGAAGGCACAGAATCTCTGAGGGGAGAGTTAAGGAATCGCAAAGATAAAAAGACCCTGATGGGAGTTATGTACAGGCCCCCGAGCAGTAGTCAGGATGAGGGGCAGAAAATGAATCAGGAGATAGAAAAGGCAGATAAAAAGGCAATGTTACAATAATCTTGGGGGACTTCAATCTGCAGGTGGCCTGGGAAAATCCGGTAGGTAGTGGGTCCCAAGAAAAGAATTTTGTGGAATGTCTAAAAGATGCTTTTTTGGAGCAGCTTGTGACAGAGCCTACTGGGGAACTGGGAATTCTGGAGTTGGTGATGTGTAATGAGGCAGATTTGATTGGGGAACTTAAGGTGAAGTGACCCTGAGAGAGCAGTGACCACAATATGATAGAATTTACCCTGCAGTTTGTGGGAGAAACTGGAATCAGATGCAAGAATATGACAATTAAATAAAGGTAACTGCAAAGACATGAGGGAGGAGCTGGCCAGAGTTGATTGGAAAGGGAGCCGAGCAGGGGAGACAGTGGAACGGCAAGGACAGGAGTTTATTTGGGGAGGGGGGGTGGGGTTATTCGGGAGGCACAACAGAAATTCATCCCAAGGAGGAGGAAACCTGCTGAAGAGAGGACGAAGCTTCCATGGCTGACGAGGAAAGTAAAGGACAGCATAAAAGCAAAGAATCACTGGAGGCAGGGAGGGGACCAGAGGACTGGAAATTAGCTGATGTAACACCGCTGTTTAAGAAGGGAGGGAGGCAGCAGATGGGAAATTATAGGCCGGTTAGACTGACTTCGTTCATTGGCAAGATTTTAGAGTCCATTCTTAAAGATGAGATCGCAGAGTACTTGGAAGTGCATGATAAAGTAGGACTGAGTCAGCATGGCTTTGTCAAGGGGAGCTCATGTCTGACAAATCTGTTAGAGTTCTTTGAGGAGGTAACAAGGAAGTTAGATAAAGGAGAACCAGTGAACCTGATTTATTTGGATTTCCATAAGGCCTTTGACAAGGTGCCACAGAGGAGACTTTTAAATAAGTTAAGTGCCCGTGGTGTTAAGGGTAAGAACCTGACATGGATAGAGGATTGGTTGACTGGCAGAAGGCAGAGAGTGGGAATAAACGGGTCTTTTTCAGGATGGCAGCCGGTGACTAGTGGTGTGCCTCAGGGGTCGGTGCTGGGACCACAACTTTTCACAATACACATTAACCATTTGGAAGAATGAAATGAAGCCACTGTTGTCACGTTTGCAGATAAGACCATAAGACCATAAGACATAGGAGCGGAAGTAAGGCCATTCGGCCCATCGAGTCCACTCCACCATTCAATCATGGTTGATTTCAACTCCATTTACCCGCTCTCTCCCCATAGCCCTTAATTCCTCGAGAAATCAAGAATTTATCAATTTCTGTCTTGAAGACGCTCAACGTCTCGGCCTCCACAGCCCTCTGTGGCAATGAATTCCACAGACCCACCACTCTCTGGCTGAAGAAATCTCTCCTCATCTCTGTTCTAAAGTGACTCCCTTTTATTCTAAGGCTGTGCCCCCGCGTCCTAGTCTCCCCTGTTAATGGAAACAACTTCCCTACGTCCATCCTATCTAAGCCGTTCATTATCTTGTAAGTTTCTATCAGATCTCCCCTCAACCTCCTAAACTCCAATGAATATAATCCCACGATCCTCAGACGTTCATCGTATGTCAGGCCTACCATTCCTGGGATCATCCGTGTGAATCTCCGCTGGACCCGCTCCAGTGCCAGTATGTCCTTCCTGAGGTGTGGGGCCCAAAATTGCTCACAGTACTCCAAATGGGGCCTAACCAGTGCTTTATAAAGCCTCAGAAGTACATCCCTGCTTTTGTATTCCAAGCCTCTTGAGATAAATGACAACATTACATTTGCTTTCTTAATTACGGACTCAACCTGCAAGTTTACCTTTAGAGAATCCTGGACTAGGACTCCCAAGTCCCTTTGCACTTTAGCATTATGAATTTTGTCACCGTTTAGAAAATAGTCCATGCCTCTATTCTTTTTTCCAAAGTGTACGATCTCGCACTTGCCCACGTTGAATTTCATCAGCCACTTCTTGGACCACTCTCCTAAACTGTCTAAATCTTTCTGCAGCCTCCCCACCTCCTCAATACTACCTGCCCCTCCACCTATCTTTGTATCATCGGCAAACTTGGCCAGAATGCTCCCAGTCCCGTCATCTAGATCGTCAATATATAAAGAGAACAGCTGTGGCCCCAACACTGAACCCTGCGGGACACCACTTGTCACCGGTTGCCATTCTGAGAAAGAACCTTTTATCCCAACTCTCTGCCTTCTGTCTGACAGCCAATCGTCAATCCATGTTAGTACCTTGCCTCGAATACCATGGGCCCTTATTTTACTCAGCAGTCTCCCGTGAGGCACCTTGTCAAAGGCCTTTTGGAAGTCAAGATAGATAACATCCATTGGCTCTCCTTGGTCTAACCTATTTGTTATCTCTTCAAAGAACTCTAACAGGTTTGTCAGGCACGACCTCCCCTTACTAAATCCATGCTGACTTGTCTTAATCCGACCCTGCACTTCCAAGAATTTAGAAATCTCATCCTTAACGATGGATTCTAGAATTTTGCCAACAACTGAGGTTAGGCTAATTGGCCTATAATTTTCCATCTTTTTTCTTGTTCCCTTCTTGAACAGTGGGGTTACAACAGCGATTTTCCAATCCTCTGGGACTTTCCCTGACTCCAGTGACTTTTGAAAGATCATAACTAACGCCTCCACTATTTCTTCAGCTATCTCCTTTAGAACTCTAGGATGTAGCCCATCTGGGCCCGGAGATTTATCAATTTTCAGACCTTTTAGTTTCTCTAGCACTTTCTCCTTTGTGATGGCAACCATATTCAACTCTGCCCCCTGACTTTCCTGAATTGTTGGGATATTACTCATGTCTTCTACTGTGAAGACTGACGCAAAGTACTTATTAAGTTCCTCAGCTATTTCCTTGTCTCCCATCACTAGATTACCAGCGTCATTTTGGAGCGGCCCAATGTCTACTTTTGCCTCCCGTTTGTTTTTAATGTATTTAAAGAAACTTTTACTATCATTCCTAATGTTACTGGCTAGCCTACCTTCATATTTGATCCTCTCCTTCCTTATTTCTCTCTTTGTTATCCTCTGTTTGTTTTTATAGCCTTCCCAATCTTCTGACTTCCCACTACTCTTTGCCACATTATAGGCTCTCTCTTTTGCCTTGATGCATTCCCTGACTTCCTTTGTCAGCCATGGCTGCCTAATCCCCCCTCTGATAACCTTTCTTTTGTTTGGGATGAACCTCTGCACTGTGTCCTCAATTACTCCCAGAAACTCCTGCCATTGCTGTTCTACTGTCTTTCCCATTAGGCTCTGCTTCCAGTCGATTTTTGTCAGTTCCTCCCTCATGCGCCTGTAATTACCTTTATTTAACTGTAGAACCTTCACATCTGATTCTGCCTTCCTTCTTTCAAATTGCAGACTGAATTCTACCATATTATGATCACTGCTTCCTAAGTGTTCCCTTACTTTAAGATCTTTTATCACGTCTGGCTCATTACATAACACTAAGTCCAGAATAGCCTGTTCCCTCGTGGGCTCCATCACAAGCTGTTCCAAAAAGCCATCCTGTAAACATTCAATGAATTCCCTTTCTTTGGGTCCACTGGCAACATTATTTACCCAGTCCACCTGCATATTGAAATCCCCCATGATCACTGTGACCTTGCCGTTCTGACATGCCCTTTCTATTTCGTGGTGCATTTTGTGCCCCTGGTCCTGACCACTGTCAGGAGGCCTGTACATAACTCCCATTATGGTTTTTTTGCCTTTGTGGTTCCTCAACTCTACCCACACAGACTCCACATCGTCTGACCCTATGTCGTTTAGTGCTATTGATTTAATTTCATTTCTAATTAACAAGGCAACCCCGCCCCCTCTGATGGAAAGATATGCAGAGGGAGAGATAGTGTTGAGGAAGCAGGGGGACTGCACAAGGACTTGGATAGGTTAGGAGAGTGGGAAAAGAAGTGGCAGATGGAATATAACGTGGAAAAGTGTGAGATTATAAACATTGGAAGGAGAAATGGAGGCAAAGACTATTTTCTAATTGGGGAAATGCTTAGGCAATCAGAAGCACAAAGGGACTAGGGAGTCCGTGTTCAAGATTCTCTTAAGGTTAACGTGTAGGTTCATAGAACCATAGAAAATTACAGCTCAGAAACAGGCATTTTGGCCCTTCTTGTCTGTGCCGAACCATTTTTTGCCTGGTCCCTCTGACCTGCACTTGGACCATATCCCTCCACACCCCTCTCATCCATCAACCCGTCCAAATTTTTCTTAAATGTTCAGTTAGCAGTCAGGAAGACAAATGCAATGTTAGCATTCATGTCGAGAGGGCTGGAATACAAGAGCAGGGATGGACTTCTGAGGCTGTAGAAGGCTCTATTTGGAGTATTGTGAGTGGTTTTGGGCCCAGTATCTGAGGAAGGATGTGCTGGTCTGGGAAAGGATCCAGAGGAAGTTCACAAGAATGATCCCTGGAATGAAGAGCTTGTCGTATGAGGAACGGTTGAAGACTCTGGGTCTGTACTCGTTGGAGTTTAGAAGGATGAGGGGGATCTTATTGAAACTTACAGGACACTGCGAGGCCTGGATAGAGCGGACGTGGAGAGGATGTTTCCACTCATAGGAAAAACTAGAACCAGAGGGCATAACTTCAGGCTAAAGGGACGATCCTTTAAAACGGAGATAAGGAGGAATTTCTTCAGCCAGAGAGTTGTGAATCTATGGAATTCATTGCCACAGGGGGCTGTGGAGGCCAGGACATTGAGTGTCTTTAAGACAGAGATAGATAGGTTTTTCACAAGGGGTCATAGGTTCAAGGTGAGGGGGGGGGGTGGGGGGGGGTGGAGGTTTAACACGGATATCAGAAGGACGTATTTTACACAGAGGGTGGTGGGGCCTGGAATGCGCTGCTGGGCAAGGTGGTGGAGGCGGACACACTGGGAATGTTTAAGACTTATCGAATTAGCCACATGAACGGAGTGGGAATGGAGGGATACAAAATAATGGTCTAGTTTGGACCAGGGAGTGGGGCGGACTTGGAGGGCCGAAGGGCCTGTTCCTGTGCGGCATCGTTCTTTGTTCTTTGAGCAGCTGTTTCCCTTAGTTGAAGGGTCAGTTACGAGGGACATAGGTTCAAGGTGAGGGGCAGGAGGTTTCGGGGGGAATGTGAGGAAAAACCCTTTTACCCAGAGGGTGGTGACGGTCTGGAATGCGCTGCCTGGGAGGGTGGTGGAGGTGGGTTGCCTCACATCCTCTAAAATTGCCTGGATGAACACTTGGCACAGCATAACATTCAGGGCTATGGACCAGGTGCTGGCAAGCGGGATTAGGTGGGCAGGTCAAGGCATTTCATGCATCGGTGCAGACTCGATGGGCCGAAGGGCCTCTTCTGCGCCGTCTGATTATATGATTCTCTGAGGATTGCTGAGGTCATGGAGAGGCCGGGAAGTGATGGGTTCAGGCTGGTTGGGTTGGTGGGGATCAGGTGGTGGGAGAGGCGGGTGTGAGTGGAATGTTAGAATGGAACCAATGTAACAACCAACAGAACCACATTGGATCTGTTGTAGTAACCAATGGGAACGAGCTGTAAGGGTCAGCTGACCCAGTAAACTGTGTAACCAATGTGAAAATGATGTGGTAGTCAGCTGACCAGCTGACTCAGTATAAGTAAGAAGCTGCTGGGGTTTGTGGGAGCTTGGAATGGCCCAGGATGAGGCCTCGAGTGTTGGAGTAATGAAGTTTCATTATTGAAACGTTTTGTCTGATTTACAAGTTGGAGAAAGTTTTGTTTCATTTTATTGCCCAGAACTGAAGAGTCCCTTCTGCTGGATGAACACGGAATACCGAGGGGGGTGGGGTGTTTATTTGGGGTGGGGGTGAGGGTAGGGCGTGTGGGGCTGTCCCATACGGGGCACCGTCTGCGCCTTTAAAATAAAATCCAAAGTTACAAGAGATTTTCCCCCTCCTAATGTTTTCATTGTAACTATGATCTGTTGTCAGTGATTGAAATCAGTTTGTCAGATGGTAGCAGGCACAGCACAATTCTCCAGTAGAATAGGCCTTCTGGACAATCGCCGGGTAAAGCCTTAACTATCAGGGGCGCAACAAGTACGATAATACCCAGCCCCCCCTTCCCATTACCAGACAGCCCCCCCCCGCCCCCCTACACCGCCCTCCAGCCCATGCTTCAACCTATTACTAATTAAAACTCTGTCTGTCTCCTCAAATTTACCATGTCCCAGCATCCACCGCACTCCGAGGTAATGATTTCCATAGATTCACCACCCATTGAGAGAAGTAATTTCTCCCCATGTCTGTTTTAAACCTGCTGCCCCTTTCCCGTAAGATGCCCTACATTGTTCTGCACTGTGATTCCTGATAGGCTTTATACCACTCCCACTACAGTGGCACAGTGGTTAGCACTGCTGCCTCACAGCGACAGGGACCTGGGTTCGATTCCCGGCTTGCCTCACTGTCTGTATGGAGTCTGCACGTTCTGCCCATGTCTGCACGACTTTTCTCCGGGCGCTCTGGTTTCCTTCCAAAGTCCCATAGAAGTGCTGGTTAGGTCCATTGGCCATGCTAAATACTCCCTCAGTGTTAACCAAACAGGCGCCGGAGTGTAGCAACAGGGGGATTTTCACAGTAACTTCATTGCAGTGTTCATGTAAGCCTACTTCTGACATGAATAAATAACCTTTATACTTATTCACTGATGCTTGAGTGTTAAACCTCCCGATACAATCAGCACTTGTTTACACAGCAAAAACAATCCCATTCCAAGAGATACATGGGAGAGTGAACATCGAAGGGCCTGTTCCTCTGCAGCACGTTTCTTTGTTCTTAAGGCATAAATATCTTGAAGCATGTTGATTTTGAAATAATTTTATCCAAGATTTAACATAAATCTGTCTTCTTCAAATCAGGTTATGGATCTGACTTTTATGGTAAGAAAAACATCCTTCAGTTCAGTTCCTGTTATTCAACTCCTCCAAAACAGTCATGGGGGCGATGGGTTATTCACTCAGACATTTCCCCAAGATGCTTTTAATGTGATAATCCTTGGAAATTTAAACAGATAGTACAGATATTGAGTACAAAGAGCTTGGAAGGAAGTTAAAAAGCAGGACCCCGAGGGGAGTAATCTCAGGATTGCTACCTGTACCACGTGCCAGTGAGGGCAGGAGAAGGATGCTTGGGCGGATGAACACGTGGCTGAGGAACTGGTGCAGGGGGCAGGGTTTCCAATTCTTGGATCATTGGGACGTCTTCTGTGGCAGGTGGGACCTATACAAGAGAGACGGGTTACACCTAAACTACAAGAGGACCAATATGCTTGCAGGGTGGTTTGCTAGTATTATTGGGGAGCGTTTAAACTAGATTTGCGGGGGGATGGGAACCAGAGTGCCAGAGCAGATAGTGGAGCAGGGGTAAAAAGACAGGTTAGTTCAAGCAAAATCACAAATGGAAGGGTAGTGTGTGGTGGCAATAATCTTTTGAGGTGTGTCTATTTCAATGCCAGGAGTATTGTGGGGAAGGCAGATGAGATGAAGGCGTGGAGAGACACATGGAAATATGACATTATAGCCATTAGTGAAACTTGGCTACAGGAGGGGCAGGACTGGCAGCTCAATGTTCCGGGGTTCCAATGTTTCAGGCGGGATAGAGGCAGAGGGATAAAAGGGTGGGGGGGGGGGGGGTGGCATTTTTGGTCAGGGAAAATGTTACAGCGGTACTCAGGCAGGATAGATTAGGGAGCTTGTCTACAGAGGCCCTATGGGTGGAGCTGAGAAACAGGAAAGGTATGACCACATCAATGGGGTTGTATTAAAGACCACCCAATAGTCAGCAAGAATTGGAGGAGCAAATCAGCGGAGAGATAGCTGACAACTGCAAGAAACACAAAGTTGTGAGAGTCAGGGATTTTAATTTTCCACATATAGATTGGGACTCGCACACTGTTAAAGGTTTAGACGGGGTAGAGTTTGTAAATTGTGTTCAGGAGAATTTTCTACATCAGTATATAGAGGTGCCAACTAGAGAGGATGCAATATTGGATCTCCTATTGGGAAATGAGTTCGGGCAGGTGATGGATGTGAGTGTGAGGGAACACTTTGGATCCAGTGATCATAATGCCATTAGTTTCAACCTGATCATGGATAAGGGTAGATCTGGTCCCCGGGTTGAAGTTCTGAACTGGAAAAAGGCCAAATTTGATTAAAAGAGAAGGGATCTGGGAAGTGTGGATTGGCACAGGCTGTTCTCTGGTAAGGATGTAAATGGAAAGTGGGAGGCCTTCAAAGGAGAAATTTTGAGAGTGCAGAGTTTGTATGTTCCTGTCAGGATAAAAGGCAAAGTAAATAGGAATAAGGAACCTTGGTTTTCGAGGGAGATTGTAACACTAATTAAGAGGAAGAGAGAGTTGTATGAAATGTACAGGCAGCAAGGAACAGATCAGATGCTGGAGGAGTATAAAAAGTGCAAGAAGCTACTTAAGAGGGAAATCAGGAGGGCGAAAAGAAGACATGTGGTTGCTTTGGCAGACAGAGTGAAGGAAAATCCAAAGAGCTTCTATAGGTATGTGAGGAGCAAAAGGATAGTGAGGGATAAAATTGGTCCTCTTGAAGACCAGAGTGGTAGACTGTGTTGGAACCAAAAGAGATGGGGGAGATACTAAATGGTTTTTTTGCATCCGTATTAACTGAGGAAACGGGCATGGAGTCTACAGAAAAAGGGCAAACTGGTAGGGAGGTCATGGAACCTTTACAGATTAAAGGGGAGGAGGTGCTCGCTGTCTTGAGGCAAATCAGAGTGGATAAATCCCCAGGACCGGACAGGGTACTCCCACGGACCTTGAGGGAAGCTAGTGTTGAACTTGCAGAGGCCCTGGCAGACATATTTAAAATGTCAGTATTCACGGGGGAGGTGTGGGATGATTGGAGGGTGGCTCATGTTGTTCCGTTGTTTAAAAAAGGTTCCAAAAGAAATCCGTGAAATTATAGGCCAGTAACTTTGAAGTCAGTGGTGGGCAAGTTATTGGAAGGTGTGATAAGGGATAGGATCTACAAATATTTGGATAGACAGGGACTTATTAGGGAGAGTCAACATGGCTTTGTGCGTGGTAGGTCATGTTTGACCAATCTATTAGAGTTTTTCGAGGAGGTTACCAGGAAAGTGGATGAATGGAAGGCGGTGGATGTTCTCTACCTGGTTTTCAGCAAGGCCTTTGACAAGGTCCCTCATGGGAGGTTAGTTAGGAAGGTTTAGTCGCTGGGTATACATGGGGAGGTAGTAAATTGGATTAGACACTGGCTCAATGGAAGAAGCCAGAGAGTGGTTGTGCAGGATTGCTTCTCTGAGTGGAGGCCTGTGACTAATGGTGTGCCGCAGGGATCGGTGTTGGGTCCATTGTTGTTTGTCATCTATATCAATGATCTGGATGATAATGTGGTAAATTGGATCAGCAAGTTTGCTGATGATACAAAGATCGGAGGTGCAGTGGACAGTGAGGAAGGTTTTGAAAGCTTGCAGAGGGATTTGGACCAACGAGAAAAATGGGCTGAAAAATGGCAAATGGAATTTCACGCAGACAAGTGTGAGATATTGCACTTTGGAAGGGCAAACCAAAGAAGAACATACAGGGTAAATGGTAGGACTCTGAAGAGTGCAGTTGAAAAGAGGGATCTGGGAATACAGGTACAGAATTCCCTCAAAGTGACGTCACAGGTGGATAGGGTCGTAAAGAGTGCCTTTGGGACATTGGCCTTTATAAATCGGAGTATCGAGTATAAAAGTTGGAGTATTATGGTAAGGTTATATAAGGCATTGGTGAGGCCGAATTTCGAGTATTGTGTACAGTTTTGGTCACCTAGTTACAGGAAGGATGTAAATAAGGTTGAAAGAGTGCAGAGAAGGTTCACAAGGATGTTGCCGGGACTTGAGAAGCTGAATTACAGAGAGAGATTGAGTAGGTTGCGACTTTATTCCCTGGAGCGTAGAAGATTGAGGGGAGATTTGATAGAGGTGTATAAGATTTTGATGGGTATGGATAGAGTGAATGCAAGCAGGCTTTTTCCGCTGAGGCTAGGGGAGAAAAAACCAGAGGGCATGGGTTAAGGGTGAAAGGAGAAGAATTTGAAGGGAATATTAGGGGGGGCTTCTTCACGCAGAGAGTGGTGGGAGTGTGGAATGAGCTGCCGGATAAAGTGGTAAATGCGGGTTTAACATTTAAGAAAAACTTGGACGGGTTCATGGATGAGAGGGGCGTGGAGGAATATGGTCCAAGTGCAGGTCAGTGGGACTAGGCAAAAAATGGTTCGGCACAGACAAGAAGAGCCAAAAGGCCTGTTTCTGAGCTGTAATTTTCTATGGTTCGATGTTCTATGATTCTATAGTGAAAAAATCATGACAGTTCAATTAATCCGATCACATTATAGAATGCCAAGACTAATATAACCTGCTGCCTGGCTGATTGGATTAGCTGTGCTGCCTCACAGCACCAGGGAGACAGGTTTGATTCCCGGCTTGGGTCACTGTCTGTGCGGAGTCTGCATGTTCTCCCCATGTCTGCATGGGTTTCCTCCGGCTGCTCCGGTTTCCTCCCACAGTCTGAAAAACGTGCTGTTAGGTGGATTGGCAATGCTAAAGTGTCCTTCGTGTCCATAGATGTACTGGATTGGTGAATTGGCCATTCCACATTACCCCTTCGTGTCCACAGATGTACTGGATTGGTGAATTGGCCATTCTACCTTGCCTCCTAGTGTCCACAGATGTGCGGGTTAGGTGAATTGGCCATTCTAATTGCCCCTTACTGTCCAAAGATTTGCAGGTTAGGTGAATTGGTCATGCTAAATTTTGCACTCATGCCACGATGAATCATAGAATTCTAGTGCAGAAGGAGGCCATTCAGCCCATTGAGTCTGCACCGGCCACAATCCCATCCAGGCCCTGTCCCTGTAACCCCATGCATTTACCCTAGCTAGTCTCCCTGACACTAAGGGACAATTTAGCATGGCCAATCCACCTAACCTGCATATCTTTGGACAGTGGAAGGAAACCGGAGCACCCGGAGGAAACCCACGCAGACACGGGGAGAACGTGCAGACACCACACAGTCAGTGACCCGAGGCCAGGAATCGAACCCGGGTCCCTGGCGCTGTGACACCCCACGAAGTATCAATCTATTTCTGAATATCAATATTTATTAATGTTGGGGGTACAGAGTGTGAGCAGAATAAGAGGATTTTAGTGCACGTTCGTGTTGAGCTGGGCCAGAGAACGGGGCTTCAAACATTCGAATTCAGTTTGTAAAATCTGGAAATAAGTCAGTGAAAATAGCGGTGAAGTTGATGGGTTGTTGTAATAACCTGACCAGTTCACTGATGTCCTTCGGGAGAGGTCCTTACCCAGGCTCAGCCTATACGTGAGTCCAGCTCCACACCAATGTGTTTGACTCAACTGTCCTCTGAAGTGACTGAGTAAGCCCTGTGGTTGTAAGAAAGCTCCAACGATGAATTTCCAAGGATGGACACTAAAGTCAGCAATGCCCACACACTGAGAATGAACAATACAGATTTTGGCACGACACATCGGTTATGTTACACCACACTAAGGGCCTCATGGTCTGATTTGCCAGCGGGATAAAGCCTCAGAACAGCAGGTTGTGGAGTGTCCAAAGATGTGCAGGTTGGGTGGATTGGCCATGCTGAATTGCCCCTTAGTGTCCAAAGATGAGAAGGATAGGTGGATTAACCATGCTAACTTGCCCCTCAGTGTCCAAAGATATGGAGGATCGGTTGATTGGCCATGTTAAATTGCCTTAACGAGCGTGAAAACTTGGTAAAGTCAGGTGTGAGGCGATTAGTGCAATCCGTGCAGATGTCCACTTTACCAAGGCCCGAAAATGGCCGCGATCCGAACCGCGCCCGAAATGGGTGATGCATTTAAATTGACTTAATGAGCTGGATGCCCAATCTTACCGGCATTTCCCCCCTTACCATCGCGTTCGCCCGTCCAGATTCGGCGCGATTCAGATGTGCTCGGCAAAGGTCTGTTTCGGGCAGTCCAGCTCTGAGGAGGTAAGATCAGAGCTTCTGGCGGCTCCCTGACTCAGACCAGTGCTGGGGGAGGGGGGGGGGGAGGGGTGCGGGAGGCCGGAGGTGGATCAGATCTTTCTCTGGTCGTGGGGGCGGGCGGGGGGAGGGAGGTGGATCAGATCATTCTCTGGTGAGGGGGGTGGGGGGGGGGGAGGTGGATCAGATCATTCTCTGGTGGGGGAGGGAGGTGGATCAGATCATTCTCTGGTGAGGGGGGGCGGGGACCGGAGGGAGGTGGATCAGATCATTCTCTGGTCACGGGGGGGAGGGTGGTGGATCAGATCATTCTCTGGTGAGGGGGAGGGCGGAGGGAGGTGGATCAGATCATTCTCTGGTGAGGGGGAGGGCGGAGGGAGGTGGATCAGATCATTCTCTTGTCGCGGGGGGAGGGAGGTGGATCAGATCATTCTCTGATGAGGGGGGGGGAGGTGGATCAGATCATTCTCTTGTCGCGGGGGGAGGGAGGTGGATCAGATCATTCTCTGGTGAGGGTGCGGGGGGGAGGTGGATCAGATCATTCTCTGGTTGAGGGGGGCGGAGGGGATGTGGATCAAATCATTCTCTGGTCGCAGTGGGAGGGAGGTGGATCAGATAATTCTCTGATAAGGGGGGGGCGGAGGGATGTGGATCAGATCATTCTCTGGTGAGGAGGGAGGGGCGGAGGGAGGTGGATCAGATCATTCTCTGGTCGCGGGGGGGGGGATGTGGATCAGATCATTCTCTGATGAGGGGGGGGGCAGAGGGAGGTGGATCAGATCATTCTCTGGTGAGGGGGAGGCAGAGGGAGGTGGATCAGATCATTCTCTGGCGAGGAGGGGGGGCGGAGGGAGGTGGATCAGATCATTCTCTGGTGAGGAAGGGGGGCGGAGGGAGGTGGATCAGATAATTCTCTGGTGTGGAGGGGGGGGGGCGGAGGGAGGTGGATCAGATCATTCTCTGGTGAGGAGGGGGGGCGGAGGGAGGTGGATCAGATCATTCTCTAGTCGCAGGGGGAGGGAGGTGGATCAGATCATTCTCTGGTGATGGTGGGGGGCGGGGCAGTGAGAGGGAGGCGGGCCCGATCGTTCTGTGGTTCCCATGGGGAGGGGATGGGAGGGAGGCCAGGCCGTTTTCTGGTGGGGGGGGGGAGGAGGAGGGAGGCCAGGTAATTCTCTGAGGAAGGGGGCAGGGGTGGGAGGGTTGCTGTTGCCATTCTGCGGGTGATCAGTGGGGGGGGGGGGGGACAAGGGGTCGCGATCAGTCTGGGTAGTGGGGGAGGTGGGTGTTAAGGGGGATAGTTATGTTGTGGCGAAGTCGGACATTTTCCAAAGCCATATTTTTATTATCTCATCAATATTCACGTCATTAAACATATTCATTTATTGGCACCATTCATAACGTGCCCACAATGCAGAGGGGAACACCCGAATAGACATTCGTTTAAATCCCCCTCTGCACAGCTGAGACACCTTTAATTTCAAAGCCGACAAAAGATCCATATTCTGCCCAGCAACAGCACGAAGCTGCATTTTAAACCGGCCTTTGGCCAGAAGATTGGGATATCTGCGAGTCAAGACCTGGCAGTGGGATATATGGCACAACTGTACTGTCAATAAAATATTATGGGAATAAAATGGCCAAGGCAGGCAAGGAAACTTAATAAACCAGGATAAAAAGAATAAAAGATTGGATAAAATCCCCCTACACACAGCAGGACAAAATGACATTAACATCTAATCTCGCAAGCATAGAATACAGACACAAACATCAGAGGTCGATTTAGATAAGGGGACACATCGAGAGGATAATGGGAAACACATTAAAACACCGGGGCAAGAACAGGCAGTCCCATTTACACGGACACACACCATACAGATGCAAATTGACAAAGTCTACCAGGGACCTTCCTGACCAGATAGGCCACTTTTTAGGTATTGTAAAAATGTATGAGCAAATGTTCCCGCTCGAATTTGGATCCCTATAAATATCCAGAGCAAATGTGTAACTGTTGAGATCATCGTGGCCAAGCCACTGTTTCTGAGCTGGCTACGGGGGTCTCCCTGGGATCCCAGTAATTGTACAATAAAGAAAAACACTTTGAACCTTACTTTGAGACTCGACCTCTTCAATGCACTGGGACAAGGGATTTTTCCCGACAACAAATGGCGTAGTCGGCTCAGGATTTGATATCTGACTTCTGACTGGTGGCCACGGTCTGGAAGCCGGGATCAAATTTAAACGAATCTGATAAAAATCCAGAGCAGTCAAAGGCGAGTACAAGTCTCCGTTCAAAGTGAGGTACCTTTAAGGGTTCGGGTTCGTCCGTTTTAAATATTGTTGTCTTGTAGAACTGTATAATCTTGCCTAAGTTTTTAAAATTGAAGCAGAATTCTGCACTAAAGAGGTATCGTTCAGAACGACCGCGTGGAAGAAGGTAAGTAACTTTAATAGAAATAGAGGACCAGAGGTAAAGATAACAGGTTTTGGGCTATTTGATAACAGGAAGAAGGAATTAAGACTAATATAAAGATAAGAACAGCATGCAGAACGATTTGGTGGAACTAACCCAGGATTGTAAACGAAACCGCTGTCTGTGCCAAGGCAATAGGACAAGGGAGTGCTTGACTCAAGGTGCCCGACCCTAAACTGGACGTTAAGAGGAGAAATCTCCCACGCGAATTTTGGGTTTTGAAGCGGGCGCTAAGAGGCACAGGCACTCAGGGTGCAAGGCACGGACAGTGTAAATCAGGTCACAACACAGACTGGAGGTGACGTCACCTGCAAGGTTCTGTGGACTTGCACACCCAGGTCCCTCTGCATATCTACACCCTTTATGGATCTGCCATTTATCGTACAGCTCCTCCCTACATTATTTATCCCAAAATGCATCACTTCGCATTCATCAGGATTGAACTCCATCTGCCATTTCTTTGCCCAAATTTCCAGCCTATCTATATCCTTCTGACAAGTCCATTCAAAAGTCTGATGGCAGCAGGGAAGAAGCTGTTCTTGAGTTGGTTGGTGCGTGTCCTCAGACTTTTGTATCTTTTTCCCGATGGAAGCAGGTGGAAGAGAGAATGTCTGGGGTGCGTGGGGTCCTTAATTATGCCGGCTGCTTTGCCGAGGCAGCGGGAAGTGTAGACAGAGTCAATGAATGGGAGGCTGGTTTGTTTGATGGATTGGGCTTTGTTCATGACCCTTCATTCCCGGGGATTAGCGGGGTAAATATGTGGGGTTGCGGGGATAGGGCCTGGGTGGGGTTGCCGTTGGTGTAGGTTCGATGGACTGAACGGCCTCCTTCTGCACTGTGGGGATCCTATGAACCATAGAAAATTACAGCTCAGAAACAGGCCCTTTGGCCCATCTTGTCTGTGCCGAACCACTTTTTGCCTAGTCCCACTGGCCTCCACTTGGACCATATCCCTCCACACCCCTTTCATCCATCAACCCGTCCAAGTTTTTCTTAAATGTTAAAAGGGACCCCACATTTACCACTTTATCCGGCCGCGCATTCCACACTCCCACCACTCTCTGTGTGAAGAAGCCCCCCCTAATATTCCAGAGGGGCACCAATATCCTGGGAGGGAAATTTGCTACGGCTCTTCGGGGGGCGGGGGGGGGGGGGGTTTAAACTAATTTATCAGGGGATGGGAAAAGGAGTTGTAGTCCGGAGGTCAGTGAGTGTAGTGAAGTCCTGGGAAGGGTATCATGGTCAAAGGTGGGTACCAGCAGACAACAAGGTGGGTTGAAGTGTGTCTACTTCAATGCAAGGAGCATCCGAAATAAGGTAGGTGAACTTGGGGCGTGGATTGGCACTTGGGACTACGATGTTGTGGCCATTACAGAGACATGGGTTCTTTACTCAGAGAGTAGTAAGGGCGTGGAATGCCCTGACTGCAGCAGTGGTGGACTCGTCAACGTTGAGAGCGTTCAAGTGGTTATTGGATAAACATATGGATGATATAGGAATAGTGTAGATTAGAGGGGCTTTAGATTGGTCCCACTGGTCGGCGCAACATCGAGGGCCGAAGGGCCTGTACTGTGCTGTAATGTTCTATGTTCTATGGGTAGAACAAGGACAGGAATGGTTGTTGGAAGTTCTAGGGTATAGATGTTTCAGTAAGTGTAGTGTAACTGGTAAAAGAGGTGGAGGAGTGGCACTGTTAATCAAGGAGAGTGTAACTGCTGCAGAAAGGCATTTTGAAGGGGATCTGCCTACAGAGGTAATATTGGCTGAGGTTCGGAACAGGAAAGGAGCGGTCACGTTGTTAGGAGTTTACTATAGGCCCCCAAATAGTAATAGAGATTTGGAGCAAGAAATTGCTGAGCAGATTATGGATAGGTGTGGGGGTCACAGGGTAGTTGTCATGGGGATCTTTAACCTTCCAAATATTGATTGGAACCTTTATAGGTAGAATAGTTCGGATGGGGCAGTTTTTGTGCAGTGTGTGCAGGAGGGGTTCCTGACACAATATGTGGATAAGCCGACGAGAGGTGGGGCCACATTGGATTTGGTAATGGGAAATGAACCGGGCCAAGTGTTAGATTTGTTTGTGGGAGAGCACTTTGGAGATAGTGACCACAATTCGGTGTCTTTTGTTATTGCAATGGAGAGGGAGAGGGCCGTACGGCAGGGCAAGGTTTACAATTGGGGGAGAGGTAATTATGATGCAATCAGGCGGGAATTAGGAAGCATAGGGTGGGAACAAAAATTGTCAGGCAAAGGCACTAATGATAAGTGGAACTTTTTCAAGGAACAAATACTGCGTGTCCTTGATAGGTATGTCCCTGCCAGGCAGAGAGGAAATGGCCGAGTGAGGGAACCATGGTTCACAAAAGAGTTGGAATGTCTTGTCAAGAGGAAGAAGGAAGTGTGCGTTAGGTTGAGAAAACAAGGTTCAGATGGCTCGATGGAGGGTTACAAGTTAGCAAGAAATGAGCTGAAAAAGGGGCTTAGGAGAGCTTGGAGGGGGCATGAGAAGTCCTTGGCGGGTCGGATCAAGGAAAACCCCAAGGCTTTTTACTCTAATGTGAGGAATAAAAGAATGACCAGGGTGAGGTTGGGGTCGGTCAAGGATGGCAGTGGAAATTTGTACATGGAGTCAGAAGAGATAGGAGAGGTGATGAATGAATACTTTTCTTCAGTGTTCACCAAGGAGAGGGGCCATGTTTGTGAGGAAGAGAGGGTGTCACAGGCTGATAGGCTGGAGGAAGTAGATATTCGGAGGGAGGATGTACTCGCAGTTTTGAATAAACTGAAGGTCGATAAGTCCCCTGGGCCTGATGAAATATATCCTAGGATTCATTGGGAGGGAAGGGATGAGATAGCAGAGCCTTTGGCTTTGATCTTTGCATCCTCACTGTTCACGGGGGTGGTGCCAGAGGACTGGAGAGTGGCGAATGTTGTTCCTCTGTTGAAGAAAGGGAATAGAAATGACCCTGGTAATTATAGGCCGGTTAGTCTTACTTCGGTGGTCGGTAAGTTGATGGAAAAGGTCCTTAGGGATAGAATTTACGACCATTTAGAAAGATGCAGCTTAATCCGGGATAGGCAGCACGGATTCGTGAAGGGCAAGTCGTGCCTCACAAATTTGCTTGAATTTTTTGAGGATGTAACTAAGTGTATAGATGAAGATAGTGCAGTTGATGTCATATACATGGATTTTAGTAAGGCGTTTGATAAAGTCCCCCATGGTCGGCTCATCCTATGTTCGCCTGCGGCTGGTAGAGCAAGGCAACTTGGACCTAGCTAAGACGGTAGAATTGGCTGATGCGATGGAAACGGCCTCCAGAAGTCTTGAAACTTACCCCACCGACCACGTGGGAACATCGTGGCAAGTACAGCCACCGACTCAACTCTACCCAGCGGCTCCTAGGAACTGCGCGATCGTGCTTTCAACCTCGGACCTGACAGCTGCAGCAGCTCCAGGAGGCCCATGGTGCTATTTCTGTGGATTGGCGAAGCACCCTCGTCAGAGATGTCCGGCCAGGACGGTATTTGCTCCGCTTGTGGGAAGAAAGGGCACTATGCTAAAGTGTGCCGAGCGAAGCCCCCTTCAAAGCCAAGCAGTGCGGCGTGTGACTCCCCAGGATCCATCTCCTTGTCTCCAGCTTCGTCGATGTCTTCAACCACGTGCGATTCACGGGCGCCGCCATTCCTGATGACAACGACGCAAGACACCTGCGACCTGCAGGTGCCGCCACTTTCAACGCCATCGACCACGTGCGATCCATGGGTGCAGCCATTTTGGTCGACACCGGCCGCAGACGACCAGCAGGGGTCCTCATCGTCGACCATCTCAGCTGCCTGCAGTTGCACTCGGGATCCAACAGTGGCGTCAATCATCCTGGACCGGGGCAAGCCTCACAGACTCGACAAGTCCATGATGGACATAGAGGTAAACGGACGCCTGATACATTGTCTGTTTGACAGCGGGAGCACGGAGAGTTTCATTCATCCGGATACCGTGAAACGGTGCGCTCAGCGTACAAACTGTCAGGCAGACAATTTCTATGGCGTCGAGGTCCCAATCTGTTACCGTTCTTGGGAGTTGCGTGATAACTCTAACGGTGCGGGGCACAGTTTATGAGAACTTCAGGCTCCTCGTGTTACCACACCTTTGCGCTCCGGTACTCCTGGGACTAGACTTTATGGTCCCCCTGAGGAGTGTGACCCTGCAGTACAATTTGCCACTCCCTCCACTTTCAGTGGGAACACAGCAGCCTCCAAATTGTCCAGCGCGCTCCACATGCTGCCTCTCAACACTCAAAATTACCCCGCCTTCTTTATTTGAAAATCTCGTGCCAGGCTGCAAGCCCATCGCAACTAAGAGCAGGCGTTACAGCGCTGAGGATCGGGTCTTTATTCGATCTGAGGTTCAGCGGCTCCTCAGGGAAGGGATCATTCAACCTAGCACGAGCCCATGGAGAGCACAAGTCGTGGTGGTCAAGACTGGAGACAAGCCCCGGATGGCCATAGACTATAGTCAGACCATTAATAGGTACACGCAGCTGGACGCGTACCCTCGCCCGCGCATATCTGACATGGTCAACCAGATTGCGCAGTACCGGGTGTTCCCCACCATCGACTTGAAGTCAGCCTACCACCAGCTCCCCATTCGCCCAGAGGACCGAAAATATACGGCCTTTGAGGCGGATGGCCGTCTCTAATACTTCCTAAGGGTCCCTTTTGGCGTCACTAATGGGGTCTCGGTCTTTCAGCGTGAGATGGACCGAATGGTGGACCAAAACGGGCTACGGGCTACCTTCCCGTACCTGGACAACGTCACTATCTGCGGCCATGACCAGCAGGACCACGACGCCAACCTCCTGAAGTTTTTACGCACTGCGTCTCGCCTGAATCTGACCTATAACAGGGAGAAGTGTGTATTCAGCAAGCACCGCCTAGCAATCCACGGATACGTGGTGGAAAACGGGGTAATCGGCCCCGATCCAGACCGTATGCATCCCCTCCTTGAACTTCCCCTACCCACTAGCATCAAAGCACTGAGAAGATGCTTAGGCTTCTTCTCGTATTACGCACAGTGGGTTCCCAATTATGCGGCCAAAGCCCATCCGCTCATAAAATCTACCTCTTTCCCCCTGACAGCAGAGGCTCGCTTAGCCTTTGCAGGGATAAAAGCTGACATCGTGAAAGCCACGATGCACGCTGTCGATGAGTCCATCCCCTTCCAGGTGGAGAGTGATGCATCTGATTTTGCCCTGGCCGCCACACTTAACCAGGCGGGCAGGCCCGTCGCCTTTTTCTCTCGCACCCTCCAAGGCCCTGAAATTCGGCACTCCCCTCTGTGGAAAAAGAGGCTCAGGCCATTGTGGAGGCCGTACGGCATTGGCGCCATTATTTGGCTGGAAAACGGTTTACCCTGCTCACGGACCAGCGGTCTGTGGCATTCATGTTCAACAACACGTTAAGGGGAAAAATTAAGAATGATAAAATCTTGAGGTGGAGAATCGAACTCTCCACCTACAACTATGATATCATGTACCGTCCGGGGAAGCTCAATGAGCCCTCAGATGCCCTGTCGCGTGGAACATGTGCCAGTGTGCAGGAGGACCGGCCACAGGCCCTCCACAATGATCTCTGCCATCCAGGGATCACTCGGCTCTTCCATTTTGTAAATGCCCGGAATCTGCCCTACTCCATAGAGGATGTCAGGTCGATAACTCGAAGCTGCCAGGTATGTGCTGAATGCAAGCCGCACTTCTAACAACCTGACAGGGCACACCTCATTAAGGCCACTCGCCCCTTTGAACGACTGAGTGTTGATTTCAAGGGCCCCCTTCCTTCCACAGATCGGAATTTGTATTTCCTCAACGTGGTTGACGAGTACTCCCGATTCCCTTTTGCCATCCCCTGTTCTGACATGTCCGCTGCCACGGTCATCAAAGCCCTGTGGAGTCTTTTTACCCTGTTCAGCTACCCCAGTTATATCCACAGTGATAGGGGTTCGTCGTTTATGAGCGACGACTTGAGGCAATACCTGCTCTCTAAAGGATTTGCCTCAAGTAGGACTACGAGTTACAACCCCAGGGGTAACGGGCAGGTGGAAAGAGAAAGCGCTACAGTCTGGAAGGCTTTCTTACTGGCGTTAAGGTCTAGGGGTCTTCCAGTCTCCCGTTGGCAAGAGGTACTTTCTGATGCGCTCCATTCAATCTGGTCCCTCCTGTGAACAGCAACCAACGCTTCTCCACATGAGTGGATGTTTACCTTCCCTAGGAAGTCTTCCTCTGGGACCTCACTGCCGTCTTGGTTGACGTACTCAGGACCTGTCCTCCTGCAGCGGCATGTTAGGACCCGCAAGTCCGACCCTTTGGTTGAACATGTCCATCTCCTCCACGCCAACCCTCAATATGCTTATGTAGCATATCCTGACGGGCGAGAGGACACGGTCTCTATCCGAGATCTGGCACCTGCAGGGGACCTGGAAACCCCCGTCGCTCCCGCACCCCTGGTTAGTGTTCCTTTGCCCATTCTCTCCCCTCCTGACACGACGCGGGCAGTATCGGGACCTCCACTTAATCCTCTTACTCCCGTGTACAGCTTGCCTGAGTCCAGGAGATTGTCGCCACCTCGAGGTCCACCCGTGCATGAGGAACTGGAGGAGTCACTGGACACCACCTTGGAGAGAGGGACACCACGGCCAACAGAACCTGCACTACCGCCAGTGCTGCGGAGGTCGCAGAGATGGTGCGGCCCTCCGAAAGGACTGAACTTGTGAATATATGGACAGTTCGTACTGTTTTGTGCCCCACCAGCCTTTGTTTTTAAAGGAGGGGTGAATGTGGTGAACCATAGATGGTTACCACTATGGGTACTGAACCATAGATGGTTATCACTATGGGTACTTGTACATATGTTACTCTTGTTACTGTTGGGGTTAGGGTTGGGGTGTTCCACCTGTTAGCATTGTTCTGTGGTACACTCCGGTAGGCTCCGCCTTCTGAAAGGAGTATAAAGGTCACTGCACTTCCTAGTGACTCTTTAGTCTGGGACTGTATTGTTAAGCAGTATGCTCTATTCTTGTTGCGAATAAAAGCCTTTATTCCCGGGTACGATCTAGCCTCCCGAGTGGATTAATCGCGCATCACCCTGTCTAAACCTGTTCGAACAATATATGTTTCACTCTAATGAACTCCAATGAATAAAGCCCTAACCGACTTCATCTCTCTTCATATCACAGACTTGCCATCCCAGGAATCAGACTGGTAAACATTCGCTGTACTCCCTCTATAGCGAGGATATCCTTCCTCAGATAAGGACAACAAAACTACACACAATACTCGTAGTGTGGCCCCAGCAATGCCCTGTACAGCTGCAGTGACACATCTCTATTCCTGGACTCAAATCTTATCCCTATGAAGGGCAGCATTACAGTTGGCTTCTTTACTGCCTGTTGTACATGCGCGTTGACTTTCAGTTACTGATACATACGGACACCAAGGTCTCGCTGAGTATCCACCTCTCTCAATTTACACCCATTCAAATAATAATCTGTCTTTCTATTATTGATGCTAAATTGGATAACCTCACATTTACCCACATTTTACTGCAACTGCTTTGCACGTGCCCACACATTGAGCCTGTTCAAATCACACTGAAGCATGTCTGCATGTTTCTCAGAGTTCACCCTCACCCACCTTTTATCATCCTCAAATTTGGAGATGATACATTTAGTTCCATTTTCAGAATAATTAATATATAATGTGAACAGTTGGGGTCCGTGCACAGATTCCTGCAGTAGCCCACTAGACACTGACTGCAGATCAGAAAAAAGCCCATTTATTGCCAACTCTTTCCTTTCTATCAGCGAACCAGCTTTCTATCCATCTCAAAACATTCCCTGTAATCCCATGTGCTTTCACTTTACATGGCAGTCTGTTACGTGAGACCTTGTCGAAAGCCTTCTGAAAGCCTCAATAAACCACATCCACTGGTTCTCCTCAGTGAACTCTACTGATTGCATCCTCAAAAAATTCCAATAGATTCTTCAAACAAGATTTTCCCTCTGTAAATCCATGCTGACTTTGTCTGATTTTCCCACTGCATTCCAAGTGCTGAGTTATGAAATCATTGATAAATCCTCCAGCTCCAACTTCCCCTGTGCTGACGATAGGTTCACTGGGATCAGTATATCTTATCACTGATCAGAACCATAAATGGTGTAGATACGCAGAGGGACCTGGGTGTGCAAGTCCACAGATCCTTGAAGGTGACGTCACAGGTGGAGAAGGTAGTGAAGAAGGCATATGGCATGCTTGCCTTTATAGGACAGGGCATAGAGTATAAAAGTTAGGGTCTGATGTTGCGGTTGTATAGAACGTTGGTTCGGCCGCATTTGGAATACTGCGCCCAGTTCTGGTCGCCACACTACCAGAAGGACGTGGGGACTTTGGAGAGAGTGCAGAGGAGGTTTACCAGGATGTTGCCTGGTATGGAGGGGCTTAGTTATGAGGAAAGATTGGGTAAACTGGGGTTGTTCTTACTGGAAAGACGGAGAATGATGGATGACCTAATAGAGGTGTATAAAATTATGAAAGGCATAGACAGGATGAATGGTGGGAAGCTTTTTCCCAGATCGGTAGTGACGTTCACGAGGGGTCATAGGTTCAAGGTGAGGGGGGGAAGGTTTAACACGGATATCAGAAGCACGTATTTTACACAGAGGGTGGTGGGTGCCTGGAATGCGCTGCCAGGCAAGGTGTGGAGGCGGACACACTGGGAACGTTTAAGACTAATCTAGAAAGCCACATGAACGGAGTGGGAGTGGAGGGATACAAAATAATGGTCTAGTTTGGACCAGGGAGCGGCGCGGGCTTGGAGGGCCGAAGGGCCTGTTCCTGTTCCTGTGCTGTACTGTTCTTTGTTTGTTCTTTGTTTGTTTCTGTGTCTGTAAAATGTGACACGTAGATCAGTCACAGAGTAACAGCATAGAGCAGCTCACACACAGATTTAGACAACTACAAGGGTAATTGTCACTTACCAGGAACACCTATAACTCCATGGGTCAGGTGGGATATTTTCTTCACCATGTTTTTGAGGAAGAGAAGGTGTTTCAGGCTAATAGGCTGGAGGAAGTAGATGTTCGGAGGGAGGATGTACTAGCAGTTTTGAATGAACTGAAGGTCGATAAGTCCCCTGAGTCTGATGAAATATATCCTAGGATTCTTTGGGAGGCAAGGGTTGAGGTTGCAGAGCCTTTGGCTTTGATCTTTGGGTCCTCACTGTCCACGGGGAGAGTGCCAGAGGACTGGAGAGTGGCGAATGTTGTTCCTCTGTTTAAGAAAGGGAACAGAAATGACCCTGGTAATTATAGGCCGGTTAGTCTTACTTCGGTGTTTGGTAAGTTGATGGAAAAGGTCCTTAGAGATGGGATTTGCAACCATTTGGAAAGATGCGGATTAATCCGGGATAGTCAGCACGGATTCGTGAAGGGCATGTCGTGCCTCACAAATTTGATAGAATTTTTTGAGGAGGTAACTAATTGTGTTGATGAAGGTAGGGCAGTTGATGTCATATACATGGATTTTAGTAGGCGTTTGATAAGTTCCCCCATGGTCGGCTTATGATGAAAGTGAGGAGGTGTGGGATAGAGGGAAAGTTGGCCGATTGGATAGGTAACTGGCTAACTGATCGAAGACAGAGGGTGGTGGTGGATGGAAAATTTTCGGACTGGAGGCAGGTTGCTAGCGGAGTGCCACAGGGATCAGTGCTTGGTCCTCTGCTCTTTGTGATTTTTATTAATGACCTCGAGGAGGGGGCTGAAGGGTGGATCAGTAAATTTGCTGATGACACCAAGATTGGTGGAGTAGTGGATGAGGTGGAGGGCTGTTGTAGACTGCAAAGAGACATAGATAGGATGCAAAGCTGGGCTGAAAAATGGCAGATGGAGTTTAACACTGATAAATGTGAGGTGATTCATTTTGGTCGGACAAATTTAAATGTGGAAAACAGGGTCAAAGTTAGGGTTCTGCAGACTGTGGGGGAACAGAGAGATCTTGGGGTCTATATCCACAGATCTCTGAAGGTTGCCAATCAAGTGGATAGAGCTGTGAAGAAGGCCTATAGTGTGTTAGCTTTTACTAACAGGGGGTTGGAGTTTAAGAGACGTGGGGTTATGCTGCAACTGTACAGGACCTTTGTGAGACCACATTTGGAATATTGTGTGCAGTTCTGGTCACCTCACTATAAGAAGGATGTGGAAGCGCTGGAAAGAGTGCAAAGGAGATTTAGCAGGGTGCTGCCTGGTTTGGAGAGTAGGTCTTCTGAGGAAACGTTGAGGGAGTTGGGCTGTTCTCTCTGGAGCAGAGGAGGTTGAGGGGAGACTTAATAGAGGATTATAAAATGATGACGGGGATAGATGGAGTGAACGTTCAAAGACTATTTCCTTGGGTGGATGGAGCTATGACAAGCGGGCATAACTATAGGGTTCATGGTGGGAGATATAGGAAGGATGTCCGAGGTAGGTTCTTTACTCAGAGAGTGGTTGGGGTGTGGAATGGACTGCCTGCAGTGATAATGGAGTCAGACACTTTAGGAACATTTAGGCGGTTATTGGATAGGCAGATGGAGCACACCAGGATGATAGGGAGTGGGATAGCTTGATCTTGGTTTCAGATAAAGCTCGGCACAACATTGTGGGCCGAAGGGCCTGTTCTGTGCTGTACTGTTCTATGTTCTGTTTGAAATTCCTGATACATTTTCAGCGTGAAGTAATGTGTCCCTTCGCTCTGCAGGTCATCTCTGTGTTAACTCCGTGATGATACATTCCCAAAGACATTCATATGTACCCTGTGGTATCCCCTCTGGGATACTGACATTGCAAAATCGCTCATCTTTGAGTTTCTCCAAATTAACAAACACGTGACGACATTGATTGAGGTTGTGGAATATATTTATTTCTGAGATTGAATTGCTGCCATTCAAAGAATGGACAATGCTGATCACATTAATTAATTTATAACATTCCAGGCTATGTTACCCACCAAAGGTGTTGTTACCTAAAACACAACTCTCAAGATCCCATGTTGCCTCAGTGTTATCTTTCACCTGTCTGTGACCTTTCAATGATTCAATTCCAAATGTTAGAGTGTCTCTCCGGGCTGTTCCATTCTCTCCTGGGATATAGTTACCCTCTTTAACTCTGGGAATACACTGAATCCATTCGGGTCCTATAATTGTGACTCCAATTTCAGATTTAGTCTGCAGTAAATTCAAAAACGTGAATCACAGCAACTGAATCGATCCCCTCCAGCTCCATGTTTCCCAGCAGCCCCGATGAGATGTCCCGAACCGGAGCACCGGGGAAGGGGAGGTGTCGTCCTGTAATTGAAGATGATTCTGGATAGTTTGGTGTCCAAGGAAGCTGTGGGATGTTTTTTTGAACCTGCTTTTACTGTTTGGGCCACTCTTTCTGCCAGGCCGTTGGATGATGCGTAATATGACCCTGTCGTAATGTGTCAGATTCTGTTCAACTTCATCTAATGCACAAATTCCTGGCTGATGAAGGGTGGTCCATTTTCAGAAACTAACATTTCCGGGATCCCGGGTGTCAAGAAAGAGGTGTGAAGTTTCTCCACTCTTGTCCTTGTGTTTGAGTAACCCAACCTGTGTACAGCCATCCATTTTGAATCAGCATCTACCATTACCAGGAACATAGACCCCATGAACGGACCGGCACTGTCCATGTGCAGCCACGTCTATGGCCGTCCTGGCCATTCCCAAGTGTGAAGAGTAGTGACTGGTGATAGTTCTGCCCTTGTTGATATTGCCAACACTGACCCACGGGCAAATAGCCGTCCCCATACCTGGCCACCAACAGGGCAACTTAGAGGATCTTCAGTTTGCCACTCCTGGGTGGCCTTGGTAAAGTTTACCATGGGATGGTGACCCTGGCTCAGGATGACACTCTTGAACCCCATAGGCGTGTGCCATCTTCCACAGTCAGCTGCTCTCTGCGATTCCAATATGGGTGTAATTCAGGCTGTAATGGCCTTTTGGATTCCCCCATCAGCACTCGCTGCTTCAATTCATTCAGGAATGGGTAATTTTGCCTCCACAGCCGAATATTATTGGCAGCCACTGGGAGAGTTTTGAAAAAGTTCATGATTACCATATTTTCCATTGTGGGTACGACAAGTGTCTGTTAATCGTAGCCAATTCAAGGCATTGGCGTCAGTGACTCAGCCTCCTGGATAATGGTAGGCGGACAGTAATAAAGCCCACAGCTGGATATGGGCCAATGTTATGAGCTGCCCCGCCATGCAGGTACTTCTGGAATTTCTTTCCCCGAACTATCACCGTAGACGAGGTGTCACAATGATTAGCGCTGCTGCCTCATGACGCCAGAGTCCTGGGTTCAGTTCCTGGCTTGGGTCAATGTCTGTGCGGAGTCTGCACATTCACCCCGTATCTGCATGGGTTTCATCTGGTTTCTGCGGTTTTCTCCCGCAGTCTGAAAGACGTGCTGGTTAGGTGCATTGGCCATGCTCAATTCTCCCTCAGTGTCCCCGGACAGGCACCAGTGTGTGGCGACTAGGCGATTTTCACATTAACTTCATTGCAGTGTTAATGTAAGCCTACATTTGACACTTTATAAATGTTAAACGTCCTCTGAGTATGAGTTGTTGAATATCGCTGGGAAACCTCATCTAGCTCTCAGTATAAGTGCACGTGAATAAGTTCATAATTGGAAACAAGAATCCTCCTGCCAGCTTTGAAGCTAAGTCCTCAATCAGAGGGATTGGGTATTTATCCAGCTGTGAAAAACAGTTTACCAATTGTTTAAAATTTCCCAGTACAAAGTATTTGTATTCACTCTTGGGACTTGGGTGTCGCTGGCCGGCCACCATTTATTGCCCATCCCTAGTTGCCCATGTTCAGAGGACAATTAAGTGTCAACCACTTTGAGTCACATTTAGTCCTGACCACATAAGGACGACCGATTTCCTTCCCTGGGACATTGGTGAACCAGATGTGTTTTTCCGAAAATCGACAATGATTTTATGGTCACCAGCTGATTCTGAATTCCAGATATATTTATTCAAATTCCACCATCTGCTGTGACGGGATTCGAACCGGGGTGCACAGAACTTTAGCTGAGTTCCTGTAATAATAGTGTAGTGATAAAACCACCAATCCATCACATCCACACCCAGAGTGTACACACCCTGAGTTCCGGTAACCGAGACACACCATATTATATACGCCTGCAGGGCTCCCAGATTGGACAGCATTAACTGTCTCAATCAGGGAGCTCATATTCCAATAACTCCACCTGATGGTTATCGTTAAAGTCATTAAGTATGTCTCTCTCTCTGTCTCTTTCTGTCTTTCTGTGCATCCCTCTCTGTATCTCTCTCTCTCTGCCTGTTTCTCTGTGTCTCTTACTGTCTCTCTGCATCGCCCTCATTCACCTTCTTTCTACACTCTTCCTCCATGTCTCCTCCTCCCTCTCAGTCTCACTCTCCTCCTCCCTCTCCTTCTCTGTCCCCCTTTTCTTATTTCTCTGTCTTTCTCTCTCTCTACCTCGCTGTCTTTTGCTCTTGCTGTGTCCATTGTACTCATTCAGTATCACTGTTTCAAATTCGCTGACGCTCTCTGTATCTGTCTCTGTTTCTCTCTGCCTCCCTTTCTGTCTCCCTTTCCGTCTTAGTCTCCCTCTCTCATTGCATCCTCCCATCTGTCTCCCTCTGTCTCCCTTTCTTATTCCCTGTCCATCTCCCTCCCCATTTCCCCCAATCTCTATCCCTGTTTTTCTCACTCTGTGAGAGTCCCTATCTGTCTCTGTCCTTTCTCTCTGTCTCTCTCTCTCTCACTCTCACTCTCTCTGTTTCTTTCACTGTATCTGTTAGAAACTCTTTCAAAATCTGTCACGCTCCATGCATTTATGCCCTTCTCCCTCTCTGTCAATCTCCGTCTCTCTATCATTCTCACTTTTGCTCTCACTGCCCTCTCTCTCTCTTTATCTGTCACTCTCTCTGTCTCTGTGAGGCTGTTTGTTATTTATCGTTTGAAAGTCCAGTAGGAAGATTCAGGGGTCTTGTAGTTGTCGTTTCCTCTCAGGGTCAAATGAGTTGAAGAAATGAAGTAAGGGGATATTTCAGCAGATTTATTAGCTGCTGCCTGAAGTGAGTCTGTGTCACAGCATAAATGGCAGTGTTTGTACAACAACTTGTGAGTTGCAGCATGAAGCCCAATTCCATAACATAGTAATCTAACCATACCGACCGATAGTCCAAATCATACATCCGAGCCCAGATTGAAAAAACCATTAATGTCGACCATAAGAGGATGAAATTGGCTGAGATAACAAACAGTAAAATGATGGATTTCCTGCGACTCTCCATCTCAGGGTCTCTGGGATTCTCCCCACTGCTGTGAGCCCGGAGTCTCCTGCGGGCTCTGCTGCTCACGAAAATGTGTCTGACGGTGAAAACGTTGAGCAGCAGAATCAGGACGAACGGGACAGTCGGGGTTAGAATGTTGTGGAGGAACTCGATTGTTCCCCAGACCGGAGATTCCAGAACATCCATTGTGTAATTACAAAACCAGGGGTCGTTCCCCAGCTGATATCTATTTAACAACATAAAATACCAGAAAATGTTCTTTAAACAGCTCAGCACCGTCACTGTTCCCAGAACCACAGCCGCCGATTTCTCACTGCAATATTTACTCTTCAGCATGGGGCAGCAAATGGCCACAAATCGATCAAAGGTGAAAGTGACGGTGAACCAGACAGAACAGTCAGTGGCTGCATAAAGCAGGACGGCGTGGATGTTACACACTGGGAGCGACAGCAGGAAATAAAACTGTTCCCGATAAACAATGGGAATGTGTCTGAATATCAGGTCGAGGATAACGACCAGCAGATCCCCCGCTGACATGGCCACCAGGTAATGAGTCACACATTTGGACAGACCACAGTTTCTGCTCGTCAGGGTCACAATTGTGATTATGTTCACTGTCAGGAAGGGAAATAAAGAATAAAATTAGACACGATTCAGGGAAAGAAGTTACCATTTGGACTGAGGATGGGTTGAAATAAAAAAGAATGTACACTCATAAAATCACTGAAATCTGTTTTTTAAAATCCAGCACGTCTTTTGCAGTGTGAGAGGAAAGAGGAGCATCCGGAGAAAACCCACACAGACACGAGGAGAAGGTCCAAACTCGACACAGACAGTGACCCAATCCTGGAATTGAACCCAGGTCCCTGATGCTGTGAGTCAGCAGTGCGAACCACTGTGTCACCGTGCTGCTCCATGGTAGCGACACAATGGTATACATTTGGGAGAGAGCTTTCCGGAGAGTCCACAACATTGACCCTCACTCAGCTACAAGGATGAGGGAGTAGACCCTGACATAAAATCCAGACTGGAGTCCTGTAGGTGGTAATCTGTCGTCTCTCAGACAGTTTACTGACAACCTCTGCAACAGAGCTGGTACCAAAGAGGGCTGGCTTGACCCTTGCCTCTGGACAATACTGACAATTGGCAGAGGGAGATCCTGATGCCTTGACAGCACAGAATCTCTATTATATTTACACAGAACTGTAGCCTGGACTGGAGATCACAGCATTGTGGCCACTGTTAGCACAACACAGGAAAAAATAGTAATCTCACACTCGATTGGCACAGAACACAACTTCCAGTGTTTGCTCTGAAGAGTGGGAGAAAGCTTCAGGGTTCAGCGAATAGCTATCGTCCATAATACTCAGTGCGACTACTGCTGTCCCACTATGGTCTACTGGACCAGTGCAGCTGCATGAGTCCTCTCTCGGCAGGAAGGTTGCCAATCTATGCACCAGGTAAAACTCAAACAAAGGTCAATACCAAAGGAAAAGCCAAGCAGGCTGCCTTAATGCCTATCGTCCGGTGACTCTGATATCCATTATTATGAAATGCATCAAAAGGTTAGTCATGGCATGAATCCGTTCCGGCTTCCCAGATTGCCTGGATCCACGACAGTTCACCGACATCCACAACAGGTCCACAATGCCATCTCCCTGGCCCGACAGTGAACCCTGGAACACAGACTTGTGTTTATCAACTACAGTTCAGCCTGCAACACCATTAGTCCTACGAAACTGATGTCCAAAGTCCGTGGCCCTGGGCTTGGCTCCTGCCTCTGCAATTGGATCCTGAACTTCCTAATCCACAGACAGCAAAATTAAGGACAATCAACAACATCTCCTTCACAATCATCCTGAACAGCGGTGCCCCGTAAGGCTGCGTCCTCAGCCCCTTACTATACTCCTTATACACTGGTCACTGTGTGGCCAAATTCCCCTCCAACTCCATTTCCAAGTTTGCTGATGACACCTGCAGTGGGTCGGATCTCAAACAACGATGAGACAGGGAACAAGGAAGAGACAGAGAATGTGGTGAACTGGGGTGACAACAATAATCTCTTTCTCAATGTCAACAAAGCAAATCGACTTTTGGAAGCATAGTGGAGTACATGCCCCGATCCACATCAATGGGATGAAGTTGAAATAGTCGAGAGCTTCACGTTTTAGGGTCCACATCACGAGAAACCTTTCCTGGTTCCTCCATGACGTCCCTATAATTAAAAAAATCTCCGAACGCCTCTATTTTCTCAGAGGTTTAGGGACATTTGGCATGTCAGCTGCGACTCTCACCAACTTTTACAGATGCACCATAAATAACATTCTAGCTTGGTATGGCTCCTGCTCTGTCCAAGACCGCGAGAAACTTCAAAGCTTGGTGAATGCAGACCAGTCCATCACTCAAACCAACCTCCAACTCATTAACTCTGTCTAAACTTCCCGTTGCCTCACAAAAGCAACCAGCCTAATTCAGGAATAGCGCACCACAGACATCAACTCTTCCCACTTGTTCCATCAGAGAAAAAGATAAAAAATGTGTGAGGACATGTACCAACCGACTCATAGAATCATAGAAACACTACAGTGCAGAAGAGGGCCATTTGACCCATCGAGTCTACACCGACAACAATCCCACACAGGCCCTATCCCCAAAGTCCCACATATGTAGCCTGCTAATCCCCCAAACATACATATCCCAGGACGCTAATGGGCAGTTAACATGGCCAATCAACCTAACCTGCACATTTTGGACTGTGGGTGAAAACCGCAGCATCCGGAGCAAACCCATGCAGACACGGGTCGAATGTGAAAATTCCACACAGACAGTGGTCCAAGCTAGGGATCGAACTCAGGTTCCTGTGAGACAGCAGCGCAAACCATTGTGCCACCATGCTGCCGACTCAGGAACAGCTTCTCTGCTGCCATCAGACGTTTGAATGTAACCACATTGCATTAAGATGATGTTTTACTACATTCTAGCTATGACTGCAACATTACATTCTGCACTCTCTCCTTCTCTATGTACAGTATGCTTTGTCTGTATGGCACTCGAGCAACAACACTTTTCACTGTATATCCAATGTTATGAAATGCATCAAAAGGTTAGTCATGACATGTATCAATTCCGGCCTCCCAGATTGCCTGGATACACTACAGTTCACCTACCGCCCCAACAGGTCCACAGACACCATCTCCCTGGCCCAACACTGAACTCTGTAACACTGTAACCCTGAACATAGAGAAGGAGAGAGTGCCGACTGTAATGTTGGACTCAGAGCTGGGGTGTAATAAAAGATCATCTTAATGCGATGTGGGTCCATGAAAACGTCTGATGGCAGCAGAGAAGAAGCTGTTCCTGAGTCGGCAGCATGACGGCACAATGGTTAGCACTGCTGTCTCACAGGGACCTGAGTTCGATTCCCGGCTTGGATCACATATTTATTATATGTGAAAATAATAAACCAAATCAATTCAAATCAAATCAGTCTTTCGCATCTCAAGCTGAAACATCAGCACGATGTGCCCTGACCTTACCAATGAACTTATGCAGGTTGATGATTGTAGGCGGGCATAAATTTTGTGGGTATTAGGATTAGAATATTTCTTAAACTATAACTCGATAAATGAAGCAAAACAGGACAGCATTCAGCCAGAAAGGTGTGAGTAAGGCAAGCAGACACCTTTTAAACACAGAAACCAGGTTGACAAAGACTCAGGAACTCGCATCAATATGCTATTCAGAAAATATCTTGAGACCTGGAAAACTTCCTGACATCCCATCAAACACCCATTGTCCAAAGGAATTCAGAGACATAAAGCAATTATCACACTCTTAAACCAAACTTTACATATTAAAACTCTAGACCAGAAAACCCATTAACGGGATAACTATAAAAGAAAACCATTTACACATCAAACTCCACACCCACAAACCTATTGAAACAGGATGATTATATCAGGAAACCACTCACAAACCATTTACATATCAAAACAGATCGTTACTATAACTATACTCCGTTTTGGCAGGCAGGCAGAGTACTTTGCGGGACTGTCTTGTCTGTGTCCTGATTGTACCTCCGTCGACGTAAAAAACTATAATAAACTGTGCTGTTATCGATCTTGGCTCTGGGTGCGAGTGGTGTGGTATCTGTTCACTCGCGCTAACAATTGGGGGCTCGTCCGGGATCGTGACCGCCGCTGGAACATCGCCTCTCAAACACTGGGTGAGTATCTTTACTCATTTAAAGTCCGCGGGAATTCCCAGTGCCAGCGGTGTTCCACGACTGCCGCGATCTGAACTTGTGAACAGAGCCCGATCGAGAGCTGCACAGCGGGGTAGGTTCTTCTTTGGGCGGGTGAGCGGGGTCGCGAATTGTAATTGATTGTGTACTGTTGCATTCCGTGTATCCCTGACAGCGGACCCGACCAGACATTAGCTGACCCAAAAGGTACCTAAGGAAGACAAGGGTTAAGTGGCCGGGAGGCCGGGAGGACGTCCAGGGTTAGGGCCAATGAACGCGGACTCACGAAGTTCGGTTTAAGTCCGGGCGCTGCAAGTCGGGTAGGACCTCTGCAGGCGCGAAAGTCTGGGCCACTGGAAACAGATCCGCGAGGAGTCTGCTACATGTCCGGGCGCTACTAAGTCTGGTGCCTCTGTGAGTGCTTCGGGCACTACAAGCAGGAGACCTCTGGTAGCGCGAAAGAACGGCTACACGCCGGGGGAACTCCTACCTGCGGTCAATCCCACGCTTGTCCGCACCCAGGTCAGGGTGATTCCCGGGGAGATAGGGAAACGGCGAGCCTCTGTGGATTGATTTAGCGGTAGGATTTGGTCAGGAAAGAGTGGCCCCCGGCCCCTGTAGTCGTGGTCAGAGCCCCCCCCCCCCCCCCCCGTCTCTGTGAGCGGTGATCTCCCCGTTACATGCAGGACGGGCTCTGCGTGTTACTGCTGAAGGTTTAAAGGTACTGACAGTGGAAACACCAAACCAGGAACCCCAGGGATACCTACACAAGTATCTGTGGGAAGCACCAAACCAGGATTAGTACACCACTGATCTTAGCTAAGAGATTCGACATGGATAGCATTGAGACCATTTTTGAATGGGGGCCGGAAGGGTCCCTCACCCGCTATCTAGCAGATAAAAACAAGAACCTAATTAAAAGCATGATTAAAACAGGGTGGAAACCCCAAGACCCCCTTGAGAGCCAACGGGAATGGTGGGCAACGGAAAAGAGGAACAAGGATGATAAGGCTTGGATCCTCATACTAAAGGCACACCTCACCCTAGCAGGGCGAGTCCATAAATACGTTCAGGATAAACAAGAAAAGGCTGAACAGAAAAAGCATGCTGCTGTGATGGCTATTAACCCCGTGTTGCCGGCACTGACCGACTTCTCCCGTGAAGCCCCATACGAGGAATGTCCCGATTGGGAGTGCTTAATAGACGAGACAAGTCCTCGGTGCCCAACAGGGGGGAGTCCCCCGGTAACCACCGATCCCCCAAACGCCAAAGCAGCACCTCTTAAGATCGAATGTATCCCAGGGGGACAAGGGAGAGACGGGCGAGGAAGGCAGGCCCAAATTAAAATGACTTATGTGTCACTCTCGCCAGGGGACACTATGAAATTACTAGAAAAGCTCCCAACCCTGCAGCCCAGGCACAGTAACGCAATTTTTTGGCAAAAGATGAAAGAGATGCAACTGTGCCACAACTTACACAACCGAGATATAGCAGGGTTAGTAAGAGCCAAGATGCCCGAGAATCACTGGGCTCGGCTCCGGGCAGAACACCAGAATGGGACTTGGTGTGCAGACCTAGACGGGAGCCGCCGGGAGCAGGAACAGGCTCTGACAGGCTTTAAAAACGATATCATCCTGACCATGGGGGAGGTCCCCGTGAGTTGGAGTGTAATAGTAGGAGTAACGCAGAAAAAGGAGGAAGGGGCTCAGGAATACGGGCGACGAAAATTCGATGCCTTTGTAGCCCACGGAGGAATGCCAGATGCAGATAGACAGAACCCGGCATTCCTCCAGTTATATAGGGATGGGCTGAGCCCAGCACACCAAGCTATCCTAAAGACAGGATTGGTAAACTTTAACACCTTCGATGAATTAGAAAACTGGGCTGTCACTGTAGACAACCAGCAAAGGAAAACACAGGGCGCCAGAGCAGGGATGTCAGCGGTAGGAACTGAAGGAGGAAATTGCTACAGGTGCGGGGAATTAGGCCATTTCAAAAGGGAATGCCGAGCTATAATCCCGCACCCTCCTAATACATGTAATAAGTGCGGCAGAATCGGACACACCGAATCTACCTGCAAAGACAGAAGGATCCCAAGGAGAAAGGGAGCGCCCCCGAAGAGACTGGAGAAAACCCCGGCAAGCGCCCCAGATATAAGGGAGAATGAGGTGGTTTCGGACCCAGCGCACCTCAGCCACCAGCAGCTGCTGGACATTATACAAACCTTGGCGGCACAAAAATCTGCATGAGTGGCATCGGCCCCCGCCCCGGGAACGGACCCCCGTATCTGGGTGAATGCATCATTAGGGGGCCGGCGATGCAAAATATTAATAGATACGGGGGCTTCGATATCCCTCACCAACATGGCACTACCCACCACCCACCGTTCCATAGTAGTAGTAGGAATAGGGGGGGATAGGACTATAGCATATCAGAGCGAAGCAGTGTTACTTGAGGTAGAGGGGATCATACTCCCCGTACACTTCTGGGTGGGCCCAAATGAAGAAGGGACAATTTTGGGAATAGACCTCCTGGGAGAGTTAGGAGCAGTGGTGGACGCTTTCAATAAGCGCCTGCTGTGGACGGCAAGGAAAGAACACAAGAGCGGGATCCAAGCATACTGGGTCCCTAATAAGAACGTAGCAGCCATAGGCATGGGGGCTCCGGCTCCGACGGCCCGAGACTGGAAGAAGGAGGGACTAGTGGGACTCTTATGTCAAGCACTACCCCGGGTCTGGGCTACAGGCAAGCAAGACTGCGGTCTCGTCACAATCCTTCCTTTACAAATACAAGGACCAGCCCATGCCCCTCATAAACAATATCCCATAAAACCCGAGGCGTTACAGGCAACCGAAACAATCGTCCAGGCTTTGGTTAAACGGGGCATCCTGAGACCCACCGTGTCCCACACAAATTCCCCGATGTGGCCCGTCCGTAAGCCAGACGGGAACTACCGACTAACCATCGACTATACCGCCCTGAATAAGGTCACCCCAAAGGAACACCCTATCGTTGCGAGCCCGGCCACTATATTTAACGGACTGCGACCTGAATATTGTATCTTCTCCGTGCTAGACATAGCAAACGGATTCTGGTCAATTCCACTCCACCCAGACTCCCAGGAGAAGTTTGCCTTCACCTGTGGAGGTAGACAGTACACCTGGACCCGTCTCCCCCAGGGATTCCACAATAGCCCCAACATATTCCACCGGGTTATGAGCAAAGCCCTCGAAAATTGTAACTTATCCCCCTATGAGAGCGCTTTTCTCCAATATGTGGATGACATCTTGATCGCCTCCACTAACCCGACGGGGCATTTGGGAGCCCTGTCAGTAATCCTGCGGGGCTTACAAACAGCAGGATTTAAGGTTAACCCAACCAAAGCACAACTCGCAAAACCAGAGGTCCGATATCTGGGGCATTACATAAGTCAGGGAAAGAAAACCCTTCCCACGGACCGAAAAACAGCAATTGCCAACATGACCCGTCCGAACACAGTTAGGGGGGTGCGTAGGGTAATGGGACTCTTTAATTACTGTCGGAATTTCATCGATCAGTTTGCATCCATAGCAGAACCTATCCAGCGATTGGTAAAAGGGGGGAGGCCGGGGGCAGAAATCATTGAATGGGGACCCGAACAAGAAACAGCATACTCCCACCTGAAATCAGAATTATTAGCGGCCCCAGCCTTATGCCTGCCCAACATAGCGAAACCGTTCCATCTTTTTTATAATGCGGAGGACGGATTCTATAGCTCCGTTGTGACTCAAGAAAGTGGGGGCACCATGAGACCTGTAGCATATTATTCGGTGCGGCAGTCCCCGATAGCCAAAGGACTACACAAATGTGTGGCAGCCCTGGACTGTGCCGCATGGGCAGTCAGGGTGTGCGAACCCATTACTATGTTAGGACAGATCATCCTGCACACAAAACATACAATAGTAGAATTATTAAACACAGGTCGACTCCGAACTGTTTCAGATGCTCGAAGGGCAACTTGGGAGGCAGTGCTCCTTCCTCAGGACCAATCTATTAAAATCGTACGAGATACCGGAAGAAACCCAGCAGAGGGGTTCCTTCCAGACGGCAGTCCACATCACTGTCCGATTAACCCAGACATGGATACAGAGGATGGGATTAGTGATCAGCCACTGGAGAACCCCGATATAATACTATACGTAGACGGGTCCCGAAGGCAGGTGGAGGGACAGTACCGCACAGGATGGGCAGTGGTAGATCAGGAAGGAACACTAATAGCAAAGGGCACCATGGGGTGGGGGGGGGGGGGGGGGAGACCGCTGCTCAAGTGGCCGAGCTTATAGCATTAACAAAGGCCCTTAGCGCAGGAAGGGACAAAAGGGTAAACATATACACGGACAGTCAATATGCGTTCGGGGTGGTTCACGACTATATGATAGCATGGAATAGGCGCGGATTCATTACCGCAGCGGGGGGACACATAAAACGTGAAAATATAATTCGAGACCTGGCCACAGCATCCAGACTACCCTCAGAAGCAGCCGTAATTAAAATAAAAGCCCATCAAAAGACAAGGACTGTAGAGCAGAAGGGGAACCAACTAGCAGATGCCGCTGCTAAAGCTGCAGCAGGGGAAGCCCTCCCACAGATAGCTGCCATCACCTCTTCCCCCATGGAAGAGATGGATGTTCATAAACTACAGGGTAGCGCTGACCCAGACGAGGTGGCGCGGTGGAAACAGACCGGGGCGTCCTTAGACGAAGATGGTATATGGAGGAAAGGACATCAAGTAGTCGCCCCCTCATTCATACAGGCGGAACTACTTCGACTCCACCACGAACCAAACCACTCCGGACGGGATGGGACCCTAGCTCGTTTATCAGGAGATTGGTGGTGGCCAGGGATGGGGCGGGATGTAGCTAAGCACTGCCAAAGATGCATCATATGCGCACAGCATAACCCTGGCCGGCCCCTGAAGGTTAAACTAGCAAACCAGCCCAGACCAAAGGGACCTTGGGAAAACCTCCAAATTGACTTCATCGGCCCTCTACCCACCAGTCGTGGGAAGAAGTACTGCCTGGTCCTCATTGACCAGTTCACCCGATGGGTAGAAGCCTTCCCAACCCGGGATTGCGGGGCAACCACTGTAGCCCACATCTTAGCATATGAGATAATACCCAGATGGGGAGTCCCGTTACAACTGGACTCCGACCAGGGGACACACTTCACAGGCAAGGTAATGAAACACGCATGTAAAACCTTAGGGATCCGACAGCGGTTCCATATACCATACCACCCCCAGAGTGCTGGAATGGTAGAGAGAATGAATCGCACCCTCAAGAACACGATAGCAAAAACTATCGCAGAAACAGGTCAGGGGTGGGTAGATGTCCTTCCCTGTATCCTGATGCGCCTACGGGCCACCCCAGGTCGAACCATAGGGCTCACCCCGTTCGAACTAATGACCGGGAGAGCAATGCGACTCCCCGAAAACATCGCCGTGGGAGGGGAAGAAATGACACCCCTCCGGGACAAGCTCAAACGATATGTGCAACACTTAGATTCACAACTCCGAGACCTGCACCACACAGCCAGGGACCAGCAAGCCATTAGAGACCAGGCTAAAAAGGAAAATGTCAGTCATACCCCCACCCTCCCTCGAGTAGGGGATAGGGTTTTGATTCGGATTGCCCCAGACCGACCCGGGTTTGCACCGAAATGGATGGGACCCCACGAGGTTATCCTTACCAGCGATACATGTGCGTGTGTCGATGTGAAAGGAAAAGGCCGATGGAAACATTGGTCGCAATTAAAATCGTATCACCACGGGGAAAGAGGACAGAGCAGACTGACTGAAAGGACAGAGGATGCTCCGTCCACTCCACGTATTGGCCCTTAACCATCTTTGTCCTTACAGCGGAAATCGAAATAACAACCTTTATTTTCCAACACTAAAGGAACTATATGCCAACCGAGGCATGAATGTATACATGTAGATAGAAATAAGAATAAGATAAGTAAGACAAGTTCATCACCTAATATGAACCTAACGACTGGCGGCCACCAGGTTTTATATATCCTCCCCCAACCCCTCTCCAGAACCATGTGGACCACTTGGAGGATGATCCTCGCGGCGACCTTCCTGACGAGTGTGGCACCCGAAGAACACCCCATCTACCCGCGATTGCACGGGGTAGCCTTCAACACATCCGAGGCACTATGTGTGCCAGCTGGACCGGACCCTATGAACAGTAGAACTTATCTTAACGCATGGCTACAAGTTTACCCGGGTATCAACGAGATCTGCTTCACTTGCACTTTAGAAGGACTCCGAACATGCATTCAACAGCGGGACCTCCAGAACAGAGACCAGTGCGTTTTTGGGACTCTCTGCGCCCTCCCCGACAACCCACAAGAGGCCCGACCACAGGACACTTTGAATTCAAACATGGACATTTGCGGCTATTACGGACTTGTTGAGGCTCCCGCAGTCTCATTGTATGTATGTTTTGCACCGCTTCCAACGCGGGCCCCCACGACCACAAGGCCCGAAATCTTACCCTGTCCCTTGCAAAGCAGGGGACCGGAGGGAGGACTGGTGTTGTGGAACGAGGGGGAAATTGTGTACGACAACGTAAAACATGAGGTGGTACCTGTCCTGATCGACATTTCAGGAATCCAGGTACCCAGGCATTGCTCAGAACAGGTACAGAACTTGTATCAGGTGTTAGAGAGAGAGACCATAAAACGGGCCATTGACGCAATGGGGGCCACACACTACAGGGGAAACATAAACACCAACACATACCGAAGCAAACGGGGTATTATCAATGATATGCTCACAGGGCTGAATACAGGAGACACAATGATTAACTCCATTGACATCCAGGGCCTCAACAGTAAAATTGAACAGCTGAAAGGGGTCATGAAAAACATATTACAACGGTCATTAGACCAGCAGGCGGAACAAGCATTCTTAGGGGAAGCGGGCGCCCATATCCAACTAGATGGGATTGCAGTGTTAGAAGCACATGCCCGAACTATCAATCGCCTCATAGACAGGGAAAGGGAAGACACTGCCCGGGTACAACAGGGACAGTTATGCCATGCATATGGTCAGTGGATGGTGGCACAAATACGACACAATTTGGACCAGGTACACAGGGGGGAAGTGCCCGATTGGATCGACAGCGCCCAACTAGCGCAACTCGCAGATCAGAAGGGGGTGCTGGATGACCGGACCCTGAAGGGGATGACACGAGTATATCCAGTAATCCCCGACTGCGAGGTTAGTGAGGGCACCGGGATAGGAATGGTTCTGCTAATTCCAACGGTCACACAGGACGCTGGACCATTCCCCATCTTCCGAATTGAAAATATTGGTGTTGTTAGGGGCAATGCTTCCCTCCGCTACCACATAACCGAAAACATGGCCATCTCCAAACATGGCATAATGTCCAGTGTTTCTCTCGCAGGGTGCAAGCAGAGGGGAGAGGTCACCATCTGTCCTCACCCACTGAGACAAGGAGAGGCAGCAGAATGTGGGTTTAACCGAACACAGGACTGCACCTTAGAGATTATACCCGTAGACCCACATTTCGCCCGGGCAGGATACGGGGGGCGGGGTAGATACTGTGTAGCCACCACACGTACATCATTCACATATAACGGATTAACATGCCCAATCCCCGACCCTAACTTCTGTTTTACCCCTCGCAAGCCAGTCACTATAGGTCAAGCTCACATCACCAATATTCGAAATAGGCAGACCATAGCCTTTAATGCCACAGACCCCCTAAAAGACAACCTAAGAGACTACCAAGAACCCGAGCAAGCCCCCATCCCACACCTGACCGAAGTCCTAAGGGAGCTCCGACTTAAAGTAGGACACTCCGTCCGATTATACCACCGGTTACAGTCACACATCAAAACCTTGGAACAAGATACCGAGACGGCGTTACGAAGTCAAACATGGGTACAGAAGGTGTGGGACTGGGGTCTAAATGTAAACATCCACCCCTGGGTCCGAATTACATCGCACACACTGGTGGTCATCCAACTCATCTTAGCCCTTTCCTGGGGATTGGCTACATGTTATACCTACCGCCAGCGGAAGAGAATGAAAGCACATAAGAACTTAGTTAGAACAATTGGTATGATGGGGCAGGTAGCCAAGCGGGATGATTACTCCCGCCTACACATGATTTGACAAACTCCGGGACTCCCCTAAACTGTACGACTGCAGCGTACGGAGGCAGGAAGCACCGGACACAAAATATAATAAAGGGGAGAAAGATCGGTTAGAAAAGTGAAAAGGAAATAAACAACAAAAATTCACTTTTGACCGACAGGGGGGACTGTAGGCGGGCATAAATTTTGTGGGTATTAGGATTAGAATATTTCTTAAACTATAACTCGATAAATGAAGCAAAACAGGACAGCATTCAGCCAGAAAGGTGTGAGTAAGGCAAGCAGACATCTTTTAAACACAGAAACCAGGTTGACAAAGACTCAGGAACTCGCATCAATATGCTATTCAGAAAATATCTTGAGACCTGGAAAACTTCCTGACATCCCATCAAACACCCATTGTCCAAAGGAATTCAGAGACATAAAGCAATTATCACACTCTTAAACCAAACTTTACATATTAAAACTCTAGACCAGAAAACCCATTAACGGGATAACTATAAAAGAAAACCATTTACACATCAAACTCCACACCCACAAACCTATTGAAACAGGATGATTATATCAGGAAACCACTCACAAACCATTTACATATCAAAACAGATCGTTACTATAACTATACTCCGTTTTGGCAGGCAGGCAGAGTACTTTGCGGGACTGTCTTGTCTGTGTCCTGATTGTACCTCCGTCGACGTAAAAAACTATAATAAACTGTGCTGTTATCGATCTTGGCTCTGGGTGCGAGTGGTGTGGTATCTGTTCACTCGCGCTAACAATGATGTACACGGGACGGCTGTGATCGAGACTGAATTTACAAGGCTGAATGTGGACATTGGGGAGCTGCAAGAAACTGGACTTGCTCACAGCGGATTCTTTCCAGAGGAACACCACACATTCTTGTAATAGGAGAAATCCCAACAGGCGAGATGTGAGAATGGAACAAAGTAAAAAAAAAAGCTTCACTGGTGCTGATGGAGTCTCAGGAATTGAAATGGGATCCCTGATGCTGTGAGACAGCAGTGCTAACCACTGTGCCATACTGCCATCCTGCAAGGTGCCCTGGAGATATCCAAGATCACACCGAGGATACGATAATCACCATATCCGTAGTAGGGAAATGATTGGAAAACAATTTGAAGGACAGAATTAATCTCCACTTCGAGAGGTAAGGATTTATGAACAATAGTCAGCATTCCTTTGACAGGGGGAGATCATGTCGAACAATTCACTGGAATATTTTGAGGAGGTGACTGGGTGAGGAGATGAGGGAAGTGCAGTCGATGTAGTCTACGTGTTCTTCAGAAAAGCTTTTGACAAATATGGGAGACTGAACAAGGAAGTGATTCAGATTGGAACCAGGTCAATTTGGTAAATTATATTCAAAATGGCTGAGTGGCAGAGGGTGATGGTGGAAGGTTGTTTTTGTGACTGCAAGCCTGTGTTCAGTGGGGATCCACAGGGATCGATGCTGGATCCCTTGCTGTTTGATGGTACATTGATGGTCTCGGCGGGAATGTGTGAAGTGTGATCAGTAAGTTTGCAGATGATACAAAAATTGGTGGTGTGGTAAATATTGAGGAGGAAAGCCTTAGATTACAGGAATCATAGAATCCTACAGTGCAGAAGGAGGCCATTCAGCCCATCGAGTCTGCACTGAGCACAATCCCACCCAGGGCATATCCCCTGAACCCCATGCATTTAACCAAGCAATTCTCCCTGACACTAAGTCCAGTATATCCTGGCCAATCAACCTGACCCACAAGTCTTTGGACTGTGGGCGGAAACTGGATCTGCAGCTCACGGCCTGAAAGGATGGTAGAAGCGGGAACAACCACAGGAGGCATTTAGATCAGCAACTCAAACGCCAGAGCATATAATTATTAAACTAGAAAGAGTGCAAAAAAGATTTACTGGGATGCTACTGGGACTTGATTGTTTGAGTTATAAGGAGAGGCTGGATAGACTGGGACTTTTTCCCCTGGAGCGTAGGAGGCTGAGGGGTGATCTTATAGAGGTCTATTAAATAACGAGGGGCACAGATCAGCTTGATAGTCAATATCTTTTCCCAAAGGTAGGGGAGTCTAAAACTCGAGGGCATAGGTTCAAGGTGAGAGGGGAAAGATACAAAAGGGTCCAGAGGGGCAATTGTTTCACACAGAGGTTGGTGAGTGTCTGGAACAAGCTGCCAGAGGGAGTAGTAGAGGTGGGTACAATTTTATTTTATAAAAAGCGTTTAGACAGTTACATGGATACAATGGGTATAGAGGGATATGGGGCAAATGTGGGCAATTGGGATTAGTTTAGGGGTTTCAAAAGAAAGGGCAGCATGCACAAGATGGGCCGAAGGGACTGTTTCCATTCTGTAAACTCTATGACAAGGCTGTGGATCGAGTGCTGGAAAATGGGATTCGATTGGATAGGTGTTTGATGACCAGTTCAGACATAATGGCCGAATGGCCTCATTTTTTGCTGTTAAAACTCGATGGCTGTTAGACCACCCTCAGCAGTGGCCCCATCACTTGCAGCTCTCACAGCTCTGGCTGGGATACCGACCACCTCCCAAACCTATCTGGTTGCAAATGCGCAATTGCAGCCAGCAGTGAATTGCCTGGTCTGAGAGAGACATCTGTCAGCTCTCTGCTGCTGCAGCTCGCTTCAACACAGCAGCTGCCCCCAGGTAATCCGGGGGTCCTCAGCTCTTTCTGAGCAGACCCCGACCAGATATAGACCCAGCCCCCTCCCCACCACCTGGACCAATCACCCCTCATTCCCCCACACCAATTGCACGCAGAGTGTCAGCAGGGCACGTCTCCCTAACACATTGTGCATGCAGAGAGGCAGCGAGACACCTCCCTACCGCACTGTGCATGCAGAGAGGCAGCGAGATCCCCTCCATACCCCACTGTGCATGCAGAAAGACCCCCTCCCTACCCTACTGTGCATGCAGAGAGGCAGCGAGACCCCCTCCCTTCCCCACTGTGCGTGCAGAGAGGCAGTGAGACACCCTCCCTACCCCACTGTGCATGCAGAGCGGCAGTGAGACCCCTCCCTTCCCGACGGTGCATTCTGAGAGGCAGCGAGATCCCCTCCATACCCCACTGTGCATGCAGAGAGGCAGCGAGACCCCCATCCCAACCCCACTGTGCATGCAGAGAGGCAGTGAGACCCCCTCCCTACCCCACTGTGCATGCAGAGAGGCAGCAACACCCCCTCCCTACCCCACTGTGCATGCAGAGAGGGAGTGATGCCCCCTCCCTACCAACACCAATCACGTGCAGAGTGGCAGCGGGGACCACCCCACCCCACAGACAGCGGGCAGAGTGCTAACGGGATCCTCTCACACCCAGCAACTACGTTCAGAGTCGGCCCCGCTACCTTCAGGCTCCGTCCCTGGAGACCCCGCCATCTCATGCCCCACTCCCTGGCACTGCCCGGTGGGCATTGCCCAAGGGGCACCTACCTTTGCCCTCGACCTTGCCCGGTGTCCTCAATGGCCTTCGGTTCTATCGGCGAGGTCATTATGACTCGTCCTCATACATGTGGCCAGCTGTTTTCCTCACCGGACACAACCTCTCCCGGTGAGGCTGCAAAGGCAAATGTGGCGCACAATTCCATCCCAGGCTCGCTCATTTCATTTAAATTTGTTTTAAAATAAATTGAAATAATTTATTCAGCCTCTTGCCGGAAATGGGCAGGGGACTGAATCCGCTGTTTATCCGTTGCCGGTGAAGGTTGCAAGAGGTGAGAAATGGGACGTGGAGCTGAGTTCTCGGCTGTCACGCGGTTTTACTTGATCATCCCACCATCAATGGACAGGGAGTAGCTGTTATCCTGCCTCCCTACCGTGTGTGTGTTGCGTGTGTCTGTATTGTCTGTACCAGTATGCATGTGTGTGTGTGCGTGTTTGTGTGTGAGCAACAGAGTACCTGACGAGTGTTCCTAAGTGTGCGTTATTCTGGAGTGTTATAGCAATTTTGGTTCTTGAATTTGTGTGTGAGTGGGAGTGTCTAAATCTGATTGCTTCTATCAACAAATGTGTGTATTAATTTATGTGCGTTTAGGTGTGGCTGTATATTTGTGTTCCTGTCGCTCTCGGAGAGCTTGTGGTAGCACAGGGGACAGCATTGCTGCCTCACAGCACCGGAGGTCCTGGTTCAATTGCAGGTTTGGCCACTGTCTGTGCAGATTCTGCATGTTCTCCCCATGTCTGCGTGGGTTTCCTCCGGGTGCTCCAGTTTCCTCCCACTATCTGAAAGTTGTGCTGGTTGGGTGCATTGGCCGTGCTCAATTCTCCCTCAGTGTACCTGAACAGGCGCTGGAGTGTGGTGACTCGGGGACCATTATAGTAACTTCATTGCAATGTTAATGTTCGCATACTTGTGACAAAGATGAATAAATTTCAAATTTAATGAACTATGTTTTCTCTCTGTGAGATCCTGCTGTGCAGATATGACCAATAAAATTGATTCTACGGCCTGGTGATTGGGTGGGTGAACTGGTGTTATATGCAGAGGGTGAAAAGGGTTCTGTCTCAATCTTTTACGCACGAAGGAATAGTGTTTGAGGTCACATGTCTATGGAAAGTCACAGCACTCAGAAGACATCCCAGCCCATAGACCCTGAGACAATTGTCAGTGGCTGAAAGAATTAATAACCGGATATAGAGATTCAAAAAGAGCAGCAAACCCAGTACAGTAAATGACAAGAAAATCAATACAGTTAAACAGCCTTTCTAGAATTAGGAACTGGACACAGGAGACGGGAGTTTCCAGCCTCACTCTTCCCAAAGCTGCAAAACCCCACCCGTGTTCAACAGACCTTCCCATTCTCCGCCCCTCGCCTGCTCCGATTCCCGTGGCGGTCGGGCCGGTCCAATTCCAGCCAGAGACTTACCCGGAACACCAACAATCGCCAGGAGGGGAAAGTAAAAACATTGAATCATGAGCAGTAGATATCGAATCCGATCAGCTGATTTCATAATCCAATAATAATCAGTAAACTCAGAAATCCAATAGAATAAACTCCTGTCCTTGGTTGGAACATTCCGCTTCATTGTTCCCAGATTCTGATGCATTGTCGAAACATTCCGGTTAATTGTTCCCAGATTCTGATCCATTGTTGGAAGATTCCAATCCATTGTTCCCAGATTCTGATCCATTGTTGGAACATTTCGGTTCATTGTTCTCAGATTCTCGAGGGCACAGGTTGAAGGTGAGAGGGGAGCGATACAAAAGTGTCCAGAGGGGTAATTGTTTCACACAGAGGGTGGTGAGTGTCTGGAACAAGCTGCCAGATGTAGTAGTAGAGGTGGGTACAATTTTGTCTTTTAAAAAGCATTTAGACAGTTACATGGGTATAGAAGGATATGGGCCAAATGCGGGCAATTGGGGTTAGTTTATGAGTTTAAAAAAGGGTGGCATGGACAAGTTGGGCCGAATGGCCTGTTTCCATGCTGTAAACCTCTATGACTCTATGACTCTGTTCTGATCCATTGTTGGAAGACTCCAATCCATTGCTCCCAGATTCTGATCTCTCCTCTCCCTCCCTCTCTCTCCACAGCCACTGATCTCTGTTAGTGTCAGAGTTGCCGCTCCCGCTGACTCAATGGGACAACACATTGAATGGAATCCCTTATTAATAGAACAGGGGAATCCCTCCAGGCACACTAATCGGATCCATGGAGACTCACATCAATTCCAGTCACTAAACAAACAGCTTCACTTAACCCCCTTCAATCCAACACTTTTTATCCCCAACGTAGAACAGTTACAGCCTCGATGGGGTGTTGAGGGTCAGGGAGGTATGGAAAGTTGGAAATAATGTAGGGTCAATACTAATTCGATATAGCAGAGATCACTCTGCTAGTGTTAATTTCGAGACGACGAGAATACAAAAGCAGGGGTGTACTGCTGAGGGTTTATAAGACACTGGTCTGACCACATTCAGAATTTTGTCAGCAATTTTGGTCCTCGTATCTAAGGAAGGATGTGCTGGCCTTGGAGAGGGTCCAGAGCAGGTTCACAAGAATGATCCGGGGAATGAAAGACTTGACGCATGAGGAGCGTCTGAGGACTGGGGGTCCACACTCGATGCAGTTTGGAAGTATGAGGAAGGGGATAACATTGAAACTTACAGAATAATGAAAGGCCTGAATAGAGTGCACTTGGGGAAGATGTTTCCATGAGTTGGGAGACGAGGATCCGAGGGCACAGACTCAGAAGAAAGGGATGGACTTTTAGAAATGTGATGTGGAGATGGCGGTGTTGGACTGGGGTGTGCGCAGTAAGAAGTCTCACAACACCAGTTTCCCACTCACCTGATGAAGGAGCAGCATTCCGAAAGCTCGTGATTCGAAATAAACCTGTGGGACTTTAACCTGCTGTTGTGAGACTTCTTACTTCAGAACTGAGACGAGGAGGAATTTCTTCAGCCAGAGGGTGGTGAATCTGTGGAATTCATTGCCACACAAGGCTGTGGAGGCCAGATCATTGAGTGTATTTAATAAAGAGATAAATAGGTTCTTGACTGGTACAGCGATCAAGGGTTACGGGGAGAAAGCAGGAGAATGGGTTTGAGAAACTTATCAGCCAGAATTGAATAGTGGAGCCGGCTCGATGGGCCTAATGGCCTCATTCTGCTCTTGTATCTTATTGTCTTCTGGGTATCATGGTCGTGGTTTTTTGATGAAGTTAACCTCAATCAGGGTTGATATTGTCTGCTTAATCCAGGTAGTAGCAGATCTTATGTACAGCTCATGGACAGAACATTCTTAGTAAAGGACTTCACACAGATCAATCTCTCAGCATTGTGTACAGTACAGTCTTAGCTCGAGTCATCAGATAGAACTATCTCTCAGTGTTATTTACAGTGCAATCTGAGGCTTCAGATAGAACTACCTCTCAGTGCTATGGACAGAAGAACCTGATCAAGATGGTTCACATCACTCTTTCTCAGCATTTTCTGTTGTGCGGTTGTAAGGAGGCAAGGGTGAGTTGAGGAGTGTGTGGGAGAAGGCCACCCGGACACCTTAACAGGGTCAGCAGCACCTTGAGGAGAGTGTGAGAGGCGGACACCGGGACAGACAGTCAGCACCTTGAGGAGAGTGTGAGAGGGACACTGGGACACCGGGACTGACAGTCAGCACCTTGAGGAGAGTGTGAGAGGGTCACCGGGTCAGGCAGTCAGCTCCTTGAGGAGAGTGTGAGAGGGGGACACTGGGACAGACAGTCAGCTTGTTGCGCACATTAAAAATGGCCAGTACGATGTTGTGGGCATCACAGAGACGTGGCTGCAATGGGATCAGGGCTGGGATCTAAATATCCAAGGATAGGTGTCTTATTGGAAGGACAGGCAGATGGGCAAAGGAGGCAGAGTTGTATTGTTCGTAAGGAATGGCGTTAAATCAATAGCAAGAAGCGATACAGGATCAGAAGGCAAAGAAACTCAGTGGGTAGAGCTGAGGAGAAACAATGGTAAAAAGACCCTGATGGGAGTTATGTACAGGCCTTCAAGCAGTCGTCAGGATGAGGGGCAGAAAATAAATCTGGAGATAGAAAAGGCAGATAATAAGGCAATATTACAATAATTATGGGGGACTTCAATATGCAGGTGGCCTGGGAAAATCCGGGAGGTAGTGGTGGGTCCCAAGAAAAGGAATTTGTGGAATGCCTAAGAGATGCTTTTTTTGAGCAGCTTGTGACAGAGCGTCCTGGGGAAACGGGAATTCTGGAGTTGGTGATGTGTAATGAGGCAGATTTGATTGGGGAACTTCAGGTGAAGTGAACCTGAGAGAGCAGTGACCACAATATGATAGAATTTACCCTGCAGTTTGAGCGGGAGAAACTGGAATCAGATGCAAGAATATGACAATTAAATAAAGGTAACTGCAAAGACATGAGGGAGGAGCTGGCCAGAGTTGATTGGAAAGGGAGCCGAGCAGGGGAGACAGTGGAACGGCAAGTACAGGAGTTTATTTGGGGAGGGGGGGGGTATTCGGGAGGCACAACAGAAATTCATCCCAAGGAGGAGGAAACCTGCTAAAGAGGGGACGAAGCTTCCATGGCTGACGAGGAAAGTAAAGGACAGCAAAAAAGCAAATGAATCACTGGAGGCAGGGAGGGGACCAGAGGACTGGAAATTAGCTGATGTAACACCGCTGGTTAAGAAGGGAGGGAGGCAGCAGATGGGAAATTATAGGCCGGTTAGCCTGACTTTGGTCATTGGCAAGATTTTAGAGTCCGTTATTAAAGATGAGATCGCAGAGTACTTGGAAGTGCATGATAAAGTAGGACTGAGTCAGCACGGCTTTGTCAAGGGGAGCTCATGTCTGACAAATCTGTTAGGGTTCTTTGAGGAGGTAACAAGGAAGTTAGATAAAGGAGAACCAGTGGACCTGATTTATTTGGATTTCCAAAAGGCCTTTGACAAGGTGCCACATAGGAGACTTTTAAATAAGTTAAGTGCCCGTGGTGTTAAAGCCACACCCCTCTCATCCATCAACCCGTCCAAGTTTTTCTTAAATGTTCAGTTAGCAGTCAGGAAGACAAATGCAATGTTAGCATTCATGTCGAGAGGGCTGGAATACAAGAGCAGGGATGGACTTCTGAGGCTGTAGAAGGCTCTATTTGGTGTATTGTGAGTGGTTTTTGGCCCAGTATCTGAGGAAGGATGTGCGGGCCTAGGAAAGGATCCAGAGGAAGTTCACAAGAATGATCCCTGGAATGAAGAGCTTGTCGTATGAGGAACGGTTGAAGACTCTGGGTCTGCACTCGTTGGAGTTTAGAAGGATGAGGGGGACCTTATTGAAACTTACAGGATACTGCGAGGCCTGGATAGAGTGGACGTGGAGAGGATGTTTCCACTCGTAGGAAAAACTAGAACCAGAGGGCATAACCTCAGGCTAAAGGGACGATCCTTTAAAACGGAGATAAGGAGGAATTTCTTCAGCCAAAGAGTGGTGAATCTGTGGAATTTGTTGCCACAGAGGGCTGTGGAGGCCAGGTCATTGAGTGTCTTTAAGACAGAGATAGAAAGGTTTTTCACGAGGGGTCATAGGTTCAAGGTGAGGGCGGGCGGGCGGAGTGGGGGAGGTTTAATACGGATATCAGAAGGACGTATTTTACACAGAGGGTGGTGGGGCCTGGAATGCGCTGCCGGGCAAGGTGGTGGAGGCGGACACACTGGGAATATTTGAGACTTATCGAGATAGCCACATGAACGGAGTCGGAATGGAGGGGGGTGGGGTGTTTATTTGGGGTGGGGGTGAGGGTAGGGTGTGTGGGGCTGTCCCATATGGGGCACCGTCTGCAACTTTAAAATAAAATCCAAAGTTACAAGAGATTTTCCCCCTCCTAATGTTTTTATTGTAACTATGATCTGTTGTCAGTGATTGAAATCAGTTTGTCAGATGGTAGCAGGCACAGCACAATTCTCCAGTAGAATAGGCCTTCTGGACAATCGCCGGGTAAAGCCTTAACTATCAGGGGCGCAACAAGTACGATAATCCCCAGCCCCCCCCCCTTCCCATTACCAGACAGCTCCCCCCCCCGCCCCCCCTACACTGCCCTCCAGCCCATGCTTCAACATATTACTAATTAAAACTCTGTCTGTCTCCTCAAATTTATCATGTCCCAGCATCCACCGCACTCCGAGGTAATGATTTCCATAGATTCACCACCCATTGAGAGAAGTAATTTCTCCCCATGTCTGTTTTAAACCTGCTGCCCCTTTCCCGTAAGATGCCCTACATTGTTCTACACTGTGATTCCTGATAGGCTGCTTTATACCACTCCCACTACAGTGGCACAGTGGTTAGCACTGCTGCCTCACAGCGACAGGGACCTGGGTTCGATTCCCGGCTTGCCTCACTGTCTGTGTGGAGTCTGCACGTTCTCCCCGTGTCTGCATGAGTTTTCTCCGGGCGCTCCGGTTTCCTTCCAAAGTCCCATAGAAGTGCTGGTTAGGTACATTGGCCATGCTAAATACTCCCTCAGTGTTAACCAAACAGGCGCCGGAGTGGAGCAACAGGGGGATTTTCACAGTAACTTCATTGCAGTGTTGATGTAAGCCTACTTGTGACACGAATAAATAACCTTTATACTTGTTCACTGATGCTTGAGTGTTAAACCTCCCGATACAATCAGCACTTGTTTACACAGTAAAAACAATCCCATTCCAAGAGATACATGGGAGAGTGAACATCGAAGGGACTGTTCCTCTGCAGCACTTTTGTTTGTTCTTATGGCATAAATATCTTGAAGCATGTTGATTTTGAAATAATTTCATCCAAGATTTAACATAAATCTGTCTTCTTCACATCAGGTTATGGATCTGACTTTTATGGTAAGAAAAACATCCTTCAGCTCAGTTCCTGTTATTCAACTCCTCCAAAACAGTCATGGGGGCGATGGGTTATTCACTCAGACATTTCCCCAAGATGCTTTTAATGTGATAATCCTTGGAAATTTAAACAGATAGTACAGATATTGAGTACAAAGAGCTTGGAAGGAAGTTAAAAAGCAGGACCCCGAGGGGAGTAATCTCAGGATTGCTACCTGTACCACGTGCCAGTGAGGGCAGGAGTAGGATGCTTGGGCGGATGAACACGTGGCTGAGGAACTGGTGCAGGGGGCAGGGTTTCCAATTCTTGGATCATTGGGACGTCTTCTGGGGCAGGTGGGACCTGTACAAGAGAGACGGGTTACACCTACACAACAAGGGGACCAATATACTTGCAGGGAGGTTTGCTAGTGTTATTGGGGAGCGTTTAAACTAGATTTGCGGGGGGATGGGAACCAGAGTGCCAGAGCAGATAGTGGAGCAGGGATAAAAAGACAGGTTAGTTCAAGCAAAATCACAAATGGAAGGGTAGAGTGTGGTGCAAATAATCTTTTGAGGTGTGTCTATTTCAATGCCAGGAGTATTGTGGGGAAGGCAGATGAGCTGAAGGCGTGGATAGACACATGGAAATATGAAATTATAGCCATTCGTGAAACGTGGCTACAGGAGGGGCAGCACTGGCAGCTCAATGTTCCGGGGTTCCAATGTTTCAGGCGGGATAGAGGCAGAGGGATAAAAGGGTGGGGGGGGGGTGGGGCTGGCATTGTTGGTCAGGGAAAATGTTACAGCGGGACTCAGGCAGGATAGATCAGGGAGCTTGTCTACAGAGGCCCTATGGGTGGAGCTGAGAAACAGGAAAGGTATGACCACATCAATGGGGTTGTATTAAAGACCACCACCCAATCGTCAGCGAGAATTGGAGGAGCAAATCAGCGGAGAGATAGCTGACAACTGCAAGAAACACAAAGTTGTGATAGTAGGGGATTTTAATTTTCCACATATAGATTGGGACTCGCACACTGTTAAAGGGTTCGATGGGGTAGACTTTGTAAATTGTGTTCAGGAGAATTTTCTACATCAGTATATAGAGGTGCCAACTAGAGAGGATGCAATATTGGATCTCCTATTGGGAAATGAGTTAGGGCAGGTGATGGATGTGAGTGTGAGGGAACACTTTGGATCCAGTGATCAAAATGCCATTAGTTTCAACCTGATCATGGATAAGGGTAGATCTGGTCCCCGGGTTGAAGTTCTAAACTGGAAAAAGGCCAAATTTGATGAAATGAGAAGGGAACTGGGAAGTGTGGATTGGCACAGGCTGTTCTCTGGTGAGGATGTAAATAGAAAGTGGGAGGCCTTCAAAGGAGAAATTTTGAGAGTGCAGAGTTTGTATGTTCCTGTCAGGATTAAAGGCAAAGTAAATAGGAATAAGGAACCTTCATTCTCGAGGGAGATTGTAACACTGATTAAGAGGAAGAGAGAGTTGTATGAAATGTACAGGCAGCAAGGAACACATCAGATGCTGGAGGAGTATAAAAAGTGCAAGAAGCTACTTAAGAGGGAAATCAGGAGGGCTAAAAGAAGACATGAGGTTGCTTTGGCAGACAGAGTGAAGGAAAATCCAAAGAGCTTCTATAGGTATGTTAGGAGCAAAAGGATAGTGAGAGATAAAATTGGTCCTCTTGAAGACCAGAGTGGTAGACTGTGTTGGAACCAAAAGAGATGGGGGAGATACTAAATGGTTTTTTTGCATCCGTATTTACTGAGGAAACGGGCATGGAGTCTACGGAAACAGGGCAAACAAGTTGGGAGGTCATGGAACCTTTACAGATTAAAGGGGAGGAGGTGCCCGCTGTCTTGAGGCAAATCAGAGTGGATAAATCCCCAGGACCGGACAGGGTACTCCCACGGACCTTGAGGGAAGCGAGTGTTGAACTTGCAGAGGCCCTGGCAAACATATTTAAAATGTCAGTATTCACGGGGGAGGTGTCGGATGATTGGAGGGTGGCTCATGTTGTTCCGTTGTTTAAAAAAGGTTCCAAAAGAAATCCGGGAAATTATAGGCCAGTAAGTTTGACGTCAGTGGTGGGCAAGTTATTGGAAGGTGTGATAAGGGATAGGATCGACAAATATTTGGATAGACAGGGACTTATTAGGGAGAGTCAACATGGCTTTGTGCGTGGTAGGTCATGTTTGACCAATCTATTAGAGTTTTTCAGGGAGGTTACCAGGAAAGTGGATGAAGGGAAGGCGGTGGATGTTGTCTACCTGTATTTCAGCAAGGCCTTTGACAAGTTCCCTCATGGGAGGTTAGTTAGGAAGGTTCAGTCGCTGGGTATACATGGGGAGGTAGTAAATTGGATTAGACACTGGCTCAATGGAAGAAGCCAGAGAGTGGTTGTGCAGGATTGCTTCTCTGAGTGGAGACCTGTGACTAGTGGTGTGCCGCAGGGATTGGTGTTGGGTCCATTGTTGTTTGTCATCTATATCAATGATCTGGATGATAATGTGGCAAATTGGATCAGCAAGTTTGCTGATGATACAAAGATCGGAGGTGTAGTGGACAGTGAGGAAGGTTTTCAAAGCTTGCAGAGGGATTTGGACCAACTAGAAAAATGGGCTGAAAAATGGCAAATGGAATTTCACGCAGACAAGTGTGAGATAATGCACTTTGGAAGGACAAACTAAAGAAGAACGTACAGGGTAAATGGTAGGACTCTGAAGAGTGCAGTTGAACAGAGCGATCTGGGAATACAGGTACAGAATTCCCTCAAAGTGACGTCACAGGTGGATAGGGTCATAAAGAGTGCCTTTGGTACATTGGCCTTTATAAATCGGAGTATCGAGTATAAAAGTTGGAGTGTTATGGTAAGGTTATATAAGGCATTGGTGAGGCCGAATTTCGAGTATTGTGTACAGTTTTGGTCACCTAGTTACAGGAAGGATGTAAATAAGGTTGAAAGAGTGCAGAGAAGGTTCACAAGGATGTTGCCGGGACTTGACAAGCTGAGTTACAGAGAGAGATTGAATAGGTTGGGACTTTATTCCCTGGAGCGTAGAAGATTGAGGGGAGATTTGATAGAGGTAGATAAGATTTTGATGGGTACAGATAGAGTGAATGCAAGCAGGCTTTTTTCGCTGAGGCTAGGGGAGAAAAAAACCAGAGGGCATGGGTTAAGGGTGAAAGGAGATAAATTTGAAGGGAATATTCCGGGGGGCTTCTTCACACAGAGAGTGGTGGGAGTGTGGAATGAGCTGCCGGATAAAGTGGTAAATGCGGGTTTAACATTTAAGAAAAACTTGGACGGGTTCATGGATGAGAGGGGTGTGGAGGGATATGGTCCAAGTGCAGGACAGTGGGACTAGGCAAAAAATGGTTCGGCACAGACAAGAAGGGCCAAAAGGCCTGTTTCTGAGCTGTAATTTTCTATGGTTCTATGTTCTATGACTCTATAGTGAAAAAATCATGACAGTTCAATTAATCCGATCACATTATAGAATGCCAAGACTAATATAACCTGCTGCCTGGCTGATTGGATTAGCTATGCTGCCTCACAGCACCAGGGAGACAGGTTTGATTCCCGGCTTGGGTCACTGTCTGTGCGGAGTCCTCATGTTCTCCCCATGTCTGCATGGGTTTCCTCCGGCTGCTCCGGTTTCCTCCCACAGTCTGAAAAACGTGCTGTTAGGTGGATTGGCAATGCTAAAGTGTCCTTCGTGTCCATAGATGTACTGGATTGGTGAATTGGCCATTCCACATTACCCCTTCTTGTCCACAGATGTACTGGATAGGTGGATTGGCCATTCTACTTTGCCCCTTAGTGTCCACAGATGTACTGGATAGGTGGATTGGCCATTCTACATTGCCCCATAGTGTCCACAGATGTACTGGATAGGTGGATTGGCCATTCTACTTTGCCCCATAGTGTCCACCAATGTGCGGGTTCGGTGAATTGGCCATTCTAATTGCCCCTTACTGTCCAAAGATTTGCAGGTTAGGTGAATTAGTCATGCTAAATTTAGCACTCATGCCACGATGAATCATAGAATTCTCGTGCAGAAGGAGGCCATTCAGCCCATCGAGTCTGCACCGGCCACAATCCCATCCAGGCCCTGTCCCTGTAACCCCATGCATTTACCCAAGCTAGTCTCCCTGACACTCAGGGGCAATTTAACATGGCCAATCCACCTAACCTGCATATCTTTGGACTGTGGAAGGAAACCGGAGCACCCGGAGGAAACCCACGCAGACACGGGGAGAACGTGCAGACTCCACACAGACAGTGACCCGAGGCCAGGAATCGAACCCGGGTCCCTGGCGCTGTGACACCCCACGAACTATCAATCTATTTCTGAATATCAAGATTTATTAATGTTGGGGGTACAGAGTGTGAGCAGAATGAGAGGATTTTAGGGCACCTTCATGTTGAGCTGGGCCAGAGAACGGGGCTTTGAACATTCGAATTCAGTTTGTAAAATCTGGAAATTAGTCAGGGAAAATAGCGGTGAAGTTGATGGGTTGTTGCAAAAACCTGACCAGTTCACTGATGTACTTCGGGAGAGGTACTTACCCAGGCTTAGCCTGTACGTGAGTCCAGCCCCACACCAATGTGGTTGACTCAACTGTCCTCTGAAGTGACTGAGTAATCCCTGTGGTTGTAAGAAAGCTCCAACGATGAATTTCCAAGGATGGACACTAAAGTCAGCAATGCCCACACACTGAGAATGAACACTACTGATTTTGGCACGACACATCGGTTATGTTACACCACACTAAGGGCCTCATGGTCTGATTTGCCAGCGGGATAAAGCCTCAGAACAGCAGGTTGTGTAGCGTCCAAAGATGTGCAGGTTGGGTGGATTGGCCATGCTGAATTGCCCCTTAGTGTCCAAAGATGAGAAGGATAGGTGGATTAACCATGCTAACTTGCCCCTTAGTGTCCAAAGATATGGAGGATCGGTTGATTGGCCATGTTAAATTGCCTTAACGGGCGTGAAAACTTGGTAAAGTCAGGTGTGAGGCGATTAGTGCAATCCGTGCAGATGTCCACTTGACCAAGGCCCGAAAATGGCCGCGATCCGAACCGCGCCCGAAATGGGTGATGCATTTAAATTGACTGAATGAGCTGGATGCCCAATCTTACCGGCATTTCCCCCCTGACCATCGCGTTCGCCCGTCCAGATTCGGCTCGGAACAGATGTGCTCAGCAAAGGTCTGTTTCGGGCAGTCCAGCTCTGAGGAGGTAAGATCAGAGCTTCTGGCGGCTCCCTGACACAGACCAGTGGTGGGGGAGGGGGGGCGGGAGGTGCGGGAGGCTGGAGGTGGATCAGATCATTATCTGGTGAGGGGGGGTGGGGAGCGGAGGGAGGTGGATCAGATCATTCTCTGGTGAGGGGGAGGCGGAGGGAGGTGGATCAGATCATTCTCTGGTGAGGAGGGAGGGGCGGAAGGAGGTGGATCAGATCATTCTCTGGTGAGGGGGGGGCGGAGGGAGGTGGATCAGATCATTCTCTGGCGAGGGGGGGGGGCGGAGGGAGGTGGATCAGATCATTCTCTGGTGAGAAGTGGAGGCGGAGGGACGTGGATCAGATCATTCTCTGGTGAGGGGGGAGCGGAGGGAGGTGGATCAGATCATTCTCTGGTGAGGAGGGGGGAGATGAGGGAGGTGGATCAGATCATTCTCTGGTGAGGAGGGGGGGCGGAGGGAGGTGGATCAGATCATTCTCTGGTGAGGAGGGGGGGCGGAGGGAGGTGGATCAGATCATTCTCTGGTCGCGGGGGGAGGGAGGTGGATCAGATCATTTTCTGGTGATGGCGGGGGGCGGGGCGGTGGGAGGGAGGCGGGCCCGATCATAGAAAGAAGAATCATAGAAACCCTACAGTGCAGAAGGAGGCCATTCGGCCCATCGAGTCTGCACCGACCACAATCCCACCCAGGCCCTACCCCCACATATTTACCCGCTAATCCCTCTAACCTACGCATCTCCGGGGCAATTTTAACCTGGCCAATCAACCTAACCCGCACATCTTTGGACTGTGGGAGGAAACCGGAGCACCCGGAGGAAACCCATGCAAACACGAGGAGAATGTGCAAACTCCACACAGAGAGTGACCCGAGCCGGGAATCGAACCCGGGACCCTGGAGCTGTTGCCGAGGGGAGGGGATAGGAGGGAGGCCAGGCCGTTTTCTGGTGGGGGGGGGGAGGAGGAGGGAGGCCAGGTAATTCTCTGGTGAAGGGGGCAGCGGTGGGAGGGTTGCCGTTGCCATTCTGCGGGTGATCGGTGGGGGGGGGGACAAGGGGTCGCGATCGGTCTGGGTAGTGGGGGGTGGGTGTTAAGGGGGATAGTTATGTTGTGGTGAAGACGGACATTTTCCAAAGCCATATTTTTATTATCTCATCAATATTCACGTCATTAAACATATTCATTTATTGGACTGATTGGCACCATTCATAACGTGCCCACAATGCAGAGGGGAACACCCGAATCGATATTCGTTTAAATCCCCCTCTGCACAGCTGAGACACCTTTAATTTCAAAGCCGACAAAATATCCTTATTCTGCCCAGCAACAGCACGAAGCTGCATTTTAAACCGGCCCTTGGCCAGAAGATCGGGATATCTGCGAGTCAAGACCTGGCAGTGGGATATATGGCACAACTTTACTGTAAATAAAATATTATGGGAATCAAATGGCCAAGGCAGGCAAGGAAACTGAATAAACCAGGATAAGAAGAATAAAAGTTGGATTAAATCCCCCAACACACAGCAGGACAAAATGACACTAACACCTAATCTCGCAAGCATAGAATACAGACACAAACATGAGAGGTCGATTTAGATAAGGGGACACATCGAGAGGATAATAGGAAACACATTGAAACACCGGGGCAAGAACAGGCAGTCCTATTAACACCGACACACACCATACAGATGGAAATTGACAAAGTCTACCAGGGAACTTACTGACCAGATGGGATACATATTCTGAGTGTTAATCTGTTCGAATCAAAACTGCCCGCCAAATCTTCAGGGCAGCAATTAAAGAATCCCGCCACTTTTTAGGGATTGTAAAAATGTATGAGCAAATGTTCCCGCTCGAATTTGGATTTTATAAATATCCAGAGCGAATGTGTAACTGTTGAGATCATCGTGGCCAAGCCACTGTTTCTGAGCTGGCTACGGGGGTCTCCCTGGGATCCCAGTAATTGTACAATAAAGAAAAACACTTTGAACCTTGCCTTGCGACTCGACCTCCTTCAATGCACTGGGACAAGGGATTTTTCCCTACAACAAATGGCGTAGTCGGCAAAGGATTTTGTATCTGACTTCTGACTGGTGGCCACGGTCTGGAAGCCGGGATCAAACTTAAATGACTCTGATAAAAATCCAGAGCAGTCAAGGGCGAGTACAAGTCTCCGTTCAAAGTGAGGTACCTTTTAGGGTTAGGGTTTGTCTGTTTTAAATATTGTCTTGTAGAACTGTATAATCTTGCCTAAGTTTTTTAAATTGAAACAGAATTCTGCACTAAAGAGGTATTGGTCAGAACGACCGCGTGGAAGAAGGTAAGTAACTTTAATAGAAATAGAGGACCAGAGGTAAAGATAACAGGTTTTGGGCTATCTGATAACGGGAATAAGGAATTAAGACTAATATAAAGATATAAAGATAAGAACCGCCTGCAGAACTAATTGGTGTAACTAACCCAGGATTGTAAATGAAACCGCTGTCTGTGCCAAGGCAATAGGACAAGGGAGTGCTTGACTCAAGGTGCCCGACCTTAAACCGGACGTTAAGAGGAGAAATCTCCCACGCTAAGGTTGGGTTTTGAAGCGGGCGCTAAGAGGCACAGGCACTCAGGGTGCAAGGCACGGACAGTGTAAATCGGGTAACAACACAGACTGGAGGTGACGTCACCTTCAAGGAACTGTGGACTTGCACACCCAGGTCCCTCTGCGTATCTACACCCTTTATGGTTCTGCCATCTATCGTATAGCTCCTCCCTACATTATTTCTACTAAAATGCATCACTTCGCATTTATCAGGATTGAACTCCATCTGCCATTTCTTTGCCCAAATTTCCAGCCTATCTATATCCTTCTGTAGCTTCTGACAAGTCCATTCAAAAGTCTGATTCGAGCAGGGAAGAAGCTGTTCTTGAGTTGGTTGGTGCGTGTCCTCAGACGTTTGTATCTTTTTCCTGATGGAAGCAGGTGGAAGAGAGAATGTCCGGGGTGCGTGGGGTCCTTAATTATGCCGGCTGCTTTGCCGAGGCAGCGGGAAGTGTAGACAGAGTCAATGGATGGGAGGCTGGTTTGTTTGATGGATTGGGCTTTGTTCATGACCCTTCATTCCCGGGGATTAGCGGGGTAAATATGTGGGGTTGCAGGGATAGGGCCTGGGTGGGGTTGCCGTTGGCGTAGGTTCGATGGACTGAACGGCCTCCTTCTGCACTGTGGGGATTCTATGAACCATAGAACCATCGAAAATCACAGCTCAGAAACAGGCCCTTTGGCCCTTCTTGTCTGTGCCGAACCATTTTTTGCCGAGTCCCACTGACCTCCACTTGGACCATATCCCTCCACACCCCTTTCATCCATGAACCCGTCCAAGATTTTCTAAAATGTTAAAAGTGACCCCACATTTACCAATTCATCCGGCCGCGCATTCCACACTCCCACCACTCTCTGCGTGAAGAAGCCCCCCCAAATATTCCAGAGGGGCACCAATATCCTGGGAGGGAAATTTGCTGCGGCTCTTCGGGGGGGTTTAAACTAATTTGTCAGGGGATGGGAAAAGGAGTTGTCGTCCGGAGGTCAGTGAGTGTAGTGAGGTACTGGGAAGGGTATCATGGTCAAAGGTGGGTACCAGCAGACAACAAGGTGGGTTGAAGTGTGTCTACTTCAATGCAAGGAGCATCCGAAATAAGGTAGGTGAACTTGGGGCGTGGATTGGCACTTGGGACTACGATGTTGTGGCCATTACGGAGACATGGGTTCTTTACTCAGAGAGTAGTAAGAGCATGGAATGCCCTGCCTGCAGCAGTGGTGGACTCGTCAACGTTGAGAGCGTTCAAGTGGTTATTGGATAAACATGTGGATGATATTGGAATTGTGTCGATTAGAAGGGCTTTAGATTGGTACCACTGGTCGGCGCAACATCGAAGGCCGAAGGGCCTGTACTGAGCTGTAATGTTCTATGCTCTATGGGTAGAACAAGGACAGGAATGGTTGTTGGAAGTTCCGGTGTATAGATGTTTCAGTAAGTGTAGGGTAACTGGTAAAAGAGGTGGAGGAGTGGCACTGTTAATCAAGGAGAGTGTAACGGCTGCAGAAAGGCATTTCGAAGGGGATCTGCCTACAGAGGTAATATTGGCTGACGTTCGGAACAGGAAAGGAGCGGTCACGTTGTTAGGAGTTTACTATAGGCCCCCAAATAGTAATTGAGATGTGGAGCAAGAAATTGCTGAGCAGATTATCGATAGGTGTGGGGGTCACAGGGTAGTTGTCATGGGGAACTTTAACCTTCCAAATATTGATTGGAACCTTTATAGATCGGATAGTTCGGATGGGGCAGTTTTTGTGCAGTGTGTGCAGGAAGGGTTCCTGACACAATATGTGGATAAGCCGACAAGAAGTGGGGCCACATTGGATTTGGTACTGGGAAATGAACCAGGCCAAGTGTTAGATTTGGTTGTGGGTGAACACTTTGGAGATAGTGACCACAATTCGGTGTCTTTTGTTATTGCAATGGCGAGGGATAGGGCCGTACGGCAGGGCATAGTTTACAATTGGGGGAGAGGTAATTATGATGCAATCAGGCGGGAATTAGGAAGCATAGGATGGGAACAAAAATTGTCAGGCAAAGGCACTAATGATAAGTGGAACTTTTTCAAGGAACAAATACTGCGTGTCCTTGATTGGTATGTCCCTGCCAGGCAGAGAGGAAATGGCCGAGTGAGGGAACCATGGTTCACAAAAGAGGTGGAATGTCTTGTCAAGAGGAAGAAGGAAATGTATGTTAGGTTGAGAAAACAAGGTTCAGATGGCTCGATGGAGGGTTACAAGTTAGCAAGAAATGAGCTGAAAAAGGGGCTTAGGAGAACTAGGAAGGGGCATGAGAAGTCCTTGGCGGGTCGGATCAAGGAAAACCCCAAGGCTTTTTACTCTTATGTGTGGAATAAAAGAATGACCAGGGTGAGGTTGGGGCCGGTCAAGGACGGCAGTGGGAATTTGTGCATGGAGTCAGAAGTGATAGGAGAGGTGATGAATGAATACTTTTCTTCGGTGTTCACCAAGGAGAGGTGCCATGTTTTTGAGGAAGAGAGGGTGTCACAGGCTGATAGGCTGGAGGAAGTAGATGTTCGGAGGGAGGATGTACTAGCAGTTTTGAATAAACTGAAGGTCGATAAGTCCCCTGGGCCTGATGAAATATATCCTAGGAATCTTTGGGAGGGAAGGGATGAGATAGCAGAGCCTTTGGCTTTGATCTTTCCATCCTCACTGTCCACGGGGGTGGTGCCAGAGGACTGGAGAGTGGCGAATGTTGTTCCTCTGTTTAAGAAAGGGAATAGAAATGTCCCTGGTAATTATAGGCCGGTTAGTCTTACTTCGGAGGTCGGTAAGTTGATGGAAAAAGTCCTTAGGGATAGGATTTACGACAATTTAGAAAGATGCAGCTTCATCCGGGATAGTCAGCACGGATTCGTGAAGGGCAAGTCGTGCCTCACAAATTTGATTGAATTTTTTGAGGAGGTAACTAAGTGTAGAGATGAAGATAGTGCAGTTGATGTCATATACATGAATTTTAGTAAGGCGTTTGAGAAGGTCCCCCATGGTAGGCTTATAAAGAAAGTAAGGATGTGTGGGATAGAGGGAAGTGTGGCCGATTGGATTGGAAACTGGCTATCCAACAGAAGGCAGAGGGTGGTGGTAGATGGAAAATTTTCGGACTGGAAACCGGTTAGCAGCGGAGTGCCACAGGGATCAGTGCTTGGTCCTCTGCTATTTGTAATTTTTATAAATGACTTGGAGGAGGGGGCTGAAGGGTGGATCAGTAAATTTGCTGATGACACCAAGATTGGTGGAGTAGTGGATGAGGTGGAGGGCTGTTGTAGGCTGCAAAGAGATATAGATAGGATGCAGAGCTGGGCTGAAAAATGGCAAACGGAGTTTAACCCTGACAAATGCGGGGTGATTCATTTTGGTGGGACAAATTTAAATGTGGATTACAAGGCCAAAGGTAGGGTTCTGAAGAATGTGGAGGAACAGAGAGATCTTGGGGTTCATATCCATAGATCTCTGAAGGTTGCCACTCAAGTGGATAGAGCCGTGAAGAAGGCCTATAGTGTGTTGGTGTTCATTAACAGGGGGTTGAAGTTTAAGAGCCGTGGGGTTATGCTGCAACTGTACAGGACCTTGGTGGAGACCACATTGGGAATATTGTGTGCAGTTCTGGTCACCTCACGATAAGAAGGATGTGGAAGCACTGGAAAGAGTGCAAAGGAGATTTACCAGGATGCTGCCTGGTTTGGAGGGGAGGTCCTATGAGGAAAGGTTGAGGGAACTTGGGCTTTTCTCTTTGGAGCGGAGGAGGTTGAGAGGAGACTTGATAGAGGTTTGTAAGATGATGAGGGGGATAGATAGAGTGAACGTTCAAAGACTATTTCCTCGGGTAAATGGAGCGGTAACTAGGGGGCATAACTATTGGGTTCATGGTGGGAGATATAGGAAGGATGTCCGAGGTAGGTTTTGTACTCAGAGAGTGGTTGGGGTGTGGAATGGACTGCCTGCAGGGATAGTGGAGTCAGAAACTTTAGGAACATTTAAGAAGCTATTGGATAGGCATATGGAGTACTTCGGGATGATAGGGAGGAAATAGCTTGATCTGGGATTCAGACAAAGCTCGGCACAACATTGTGGGCCGAAGGGCCTGTTCTGTGCTGTACTGTTCTATGTTCTATATTCCCTTTAAACTTTTCTCCTTTCACCCTTAACCCATGCCCTCTGGTTTTTTTCTCCCCTCGCCTCAGCGGAAAAAGCCTGCTTGCACTCACTCTATCTATACCCATCAAAATCTTATACACCTCTTTCAAATCTCCCCTCAATCTTCTACGCTCCAGGGAATAAAGTCCCAACCTCTTCAATCTCTCTCAGTAACTCAGTTTCTCAAGTCCTGGCAACATCCTTGTGAACCTTCTCTGCACTCTTTCAACCTTATTTACATCCTTCCTGTAACTAGGCGACCAAAAATGTACACAATACTCGAAATTCGGCCTCACCAATGCCCTATACAACCTTACCATAACACTCCAACTTTTATACTCAATATTCCGATTTATGAAGTCCAATGTACCAAAGGCACTCTTTACGACCCTATCCACCTGTGACGTCACTTTGAGGGAATTCTGTACCTGTATTCCCAGATCCCTCTGTTCAATTGCACTCTTCAGAGTCCTACCATTTACCCTGTACGTTCTACTTTGGTTTGTCCTTCCAATGTGCAATCTCTCACACTTGTCTGCATTAAATTCCATTTGCCATTTTTCAGCCCATTTTTCTCGTTGGTCCAAATCCCTCTGCAAGCTTTGAAAACCTTCCTCACTGTCCACTACACCTCCAATCTTTGTATCATCAGCAAACTTGCTGATCCAATTTACCACATTATCATCCAGATCATTGATATAGATGACAAACAACAATGGACCCAACACCGATCCCTGCGGAACACCACTCGTCACAGGCCTCCACTCAGAGAAGCAATCCTCCACAACCACACTCTGGCTTCTTCCATTGAGCCAGTGTCTCATCCAATTTACTACCTGCCCATGTATACCCAGCGACTGAACCTTCCGAACTAACCTCCCATGAGGGACCTTGTCAAAGGCCTTGCTGAAATCCAGGTAGACAACATCCACCGCCTTCCCTTCATCCACTTTCCTGGTAACCTCCTTGAAAAACTCTAATAGATTGGTCAAACATGACCTACCACGCACAAAGCCATGTTGACTCTCCCTAATAAGTCCCTGTCTATCCAAATATTTGGAGATCCTATCCCTTATCACACCTTCCAATAACTTGCCCACCACCGACGTCAAACTTACTGGCCTATAATTTCCCGGATTTCTTTTGGAACCTTTTTAAAACAACGGAACAACATGAGCCACTCTCCAATCATCCGGCACCTCCCCCATGAATACTGACATTTTAAATATGTCTGCCAGGGCCCCTGCAATTTCAACACTAGCTTCCCTCAAGGTCCGTAGGAATACCCTCTCTGGTCCTGGGGATTTATCCACTCTGATTTGCCTCAAGACAGCGAGCACCTCCTCCCCTTTAATCTGTAAAGGTTCCATGACCTCCCTACCTGCTTGCCCTATTTCCGTAGACTCCATGCCCGTTTCCTCAGTAAATACGGATGCAAAAAAACCATTTAGTATCTCCCCCATCTCTTTTGGTTCCATATACAGTCTACCACTCTGGTTTTCAAGAGGACCAATTTTCTCCCTCACTATCCTTTTGCTCCTAACACACCTCTAGAAGCTCTTTGGATTTTCCTTCACTCTGTCTTCCAAAGCAACCTCATGTCTTCTTTTAGCCCTCCTGATTTCCCTCTTTTGTAACTTCTTGCACTTTTTTACATCATCTGGCTGATCACCTTCCCACGTTAGAATGCTCTGCACGCGATCAGAGACATTGCTGACCCTGGCACCCGGGAGGCAACAAACCATGCGGGAGTCTCTGTCCCGACCACAGAACCTCCTGTCCGTACCTCTGACCATTGAGTCCCCTATCACTACTGCTCTCCTCTTCTTCCTCCCACCCTTTTGCGCTGTAGAACCAGACTCAGTATCAGAGTTCCGGCTGTCGCAGCTTGTCCCAGGTAAAGCATCTCCCACAACAGTATCCAATTCAGTATACCTGTTGTGGAGGGGTATGGCCACAGGGAAACCCTGCTCTGTCTGTCCTTTCACATTTCCATTTCCTCTCCTTACAGTAACCCAATTTCCTGTGCTCTGCCGCTTCGGTGTAACTACCTCCCTAAAGCTACTGTCTATAAACTCCTCATTCTCCCGAATTAAATGGAGGTCATCAAGCTCCTGTTCCAGTTCCCGAACACGCTTTGCTAGCAACTGCAGCTGGATGCATCTTTTGCAGGTGTTGTCGTCAGGGATACCGGAGGTCTCCCTGATCTCCCACATCCTGCAAGAGGAACATTCCAACATCTTGCCTGGCATTTTTTTTACTCTGGGGAAAAACAAGAATAAACTTTCTGGGAAAAAGAATCAACTCTCGATTTTGCCTGTTCTCGCCGAAGCCCGTTAAGCCAAAGCCCTTCAGCTCGCACTCTGCTCCCTGCTCACTCCGCTGCCCGCTACAACGCTGCCCGCTGAATCGTGCCGTTTGCTACGATTCTCACAATTTTTACAGATGCACCAAGAAAGCATTCTTTCTGGTTGTATCACAGCTTGGTCTGTCTCCTGCTCTGTCCAAGACTGCAAGAAACTACAAAGGGTCGTGAACAAAGCTCAGTCCATCATGCAAACCAGCCTCCCATCCATTGACTGTGTCCACACTTCCTGCTGCCTCTGAAAAGCAGCCAGCATAATCAAGGACCCCACGCACCCCGGACATTCTCTCTTCCACATTGTTTTGTACCTTTTGATTCTTTATTCCGAATCAAAAAAAAGTATTAAGTCCAATCAGAGTCCCCACACGAGGGACAAACCAGATTCAAGGTGGCAAGACAAGAATCGACATCCCATCTTGGTTTGATCAAACAAGATGGAGGCTGACAGGATGAGGCATTACAACACCTCCCGGGCTTGATCTGGGCTTCATCCTGGCCAAAAGGCCAAGATGGCGTTGAAAAATTGCATCAGGTAAGGCCTCAGATTAATCTCATTGGCTCCCCTGATCGCTTGCTCTCCCCAAGCAGAGGCAAATCATTCTCGCAGGCATCAGCACACCCCAAGTGCAATGGGCGAGCCACATCCCCTGTCTGATCATGGTTTCACTCCTGCCACCTTCTTCCATTAGGGTAAAGATATAGAAGTCTGAAATGATGCACCAACCGTCTCAAGAACAGCTTCTTCCCGGCTGCCATGAATGGACCTACCTTACATTCAGTTGATTTTTCTCTACACCCGAACTATGACTGTAACACTACATTCTGCACCCTCCCCTTTCCTTCTCTATGAACGGTATGCTTTGTCTGTATAACCCGCAAGAAACAATACTTTTCACTCTATACTAATACACGTGACAATAATAAATCAAATCAAATTGCCTCCCCTCCCCCATTGGTCCCTCCCCTCCCCCATTGGCCCCTTCACTCCGCTCCGTCATTGGCCCCTCCTCTCCCCCATTGTCCCCTCCCCTCCCTTTGGCGACCACTGTCCCCTCCCCTTGACGACCACGATCCACTCCTCTCCCCTCCCCTCCACTCAGCAGCTCCCCTTGTCCCCTTCTCTCCCCTCTTGTCCCCTCCCTTCCCCGTGTCCCCTCCCTACACAGCCAACCCCCCCTTTCACCTGCCCCTCTCCCCCCATTCCCAACACCTCTCCCCGTTGTTCTCACCCCATCTCCCCTTGGTCCCCTCCCCATCCCCAACTGTCCCCTCCCCATCCCCCACCCCCTCCCCCTTGTTCCGAGCCCACCTCCCCCTTGTCCCCTCCCCATCCCCAACCCCCACTGTGATGCGCGACAATCAAGCACGAGGTACAAGGCTTCAGCGATTGAAGGCTTTTATTGACAAACAATGGAACTATCTAACACGAGTACACCAATCCAGACTGGAGGGGTCCCGCCTGAGCAGAGGGTCTTATACCTCTCCCCAGGAGGCGGGGCCCGACTGGGATGTGCCATAACAGCATCCACCACAGGTATATTAATCCCACAGTGTAAACACCCTAACCCAACAACAACATTATAACAACCCCACAGTGGCAACACCCTAACCCAACAGTAACATTGGAATAACCCCACAGTGGTAACCAACGATGGTTCACCACATTCACCCCTCCTTTGAAAACAAAGGCCGGCAGTGTGCGAAAACAGATTACATATATACAAAATCTACAAGTCCAGACGGTCTGGAGGACCGCACCGTCGCTGTGATCTCCTCAACACCGGTTGCGACACCGGAGCAGGTGCTTGCGGTGGCGTTCTCTCCAAAACAGCGTCCGGCTGTCCCCTCGAGGACTCACGGGCCGGTTGACCCTGGTGAAGCGGTGGTGCAGGGGATCCTAGTACCTTCTGTGGTGGCGCCGATCTCCGAGTCTCAGGCAAGCTGTACATGGGAGTATAACTGTTATGCACTGGTCCGGTGCTGACCGCGCCACGTCTGGGGAAGAAAGAAGTGAAAGGGGGTTCGTGACAGGGGGTATAGGAGCGACAGGAGTTGCTACGTCCCCTGCGGGCGCCAGGTCTCTAATGGAGACTGTGTCCTCTCGCCCGTCAGGATATGCCACATAGGCATACTGAGGATTGGCGTGGAGGAGTTGGACCGGTTCGACCAAGGGGTCGGACTTGCGGGCCCTCACATGTCGCCGCAGAAGGACGGGTCCTGGGTACGTCAACCAGGCTGGTAAGGAGATCCCCGAGGACGACTTCCGAGGGAATGAGAACATCCTCTCGTGGGGAGTAGCACTGGTTGCCGTACACAGGAGGGAGCGAATGGAATGAAGCGCATTTGGAAGGACCTCCTGCCAACGGGAGACTGGAAGGCCCCTGGACTTCAACGCCAATAGGACAGCCTTCCAGACTGTAGCATTCTCTCTCTCCACCTGTCCGTTACCCCTAGGGTTGTAGCTCGTGGTTCTACTAGAGGAAATCCCGTATGAGAGCAGGAATTGCCTCAAGTCGTTACTCATGAACGACGAGCCCCTGTCGCTATGTATGTAGCAGGGGTACCCGAACAGGGTAAAAAGGTCACTGAATGCCTTAATCACTGTGGCAGTCGACGTGTCCGCACAGGGGACAACAAATGGGAACCGGGAGTATTCATCTATGATATTGAGAAAATAGACATTCCGGTCCGTTGAGGGAAGGGGGCCCTTAAAATCCACACTCAGCCTCTCGAAGGGGCGAGTGGCCTTGACCAATTGTGCCCGGTCAGGTCGATAAAAGTGCGGTTTGCATTCCGCGCAAATCCGACAGCTTCTCGTTACAGACCTGACATCCTCCACCGAGTAGGGCAGGTTACGGGCTTTTATGAAGTGGTAGAGCCGAGTGACCCCAGGATGGCACAGGTCATTATGGAGGGCGTTCAAGCGGTCCTCCTGCATGATAGCGCATGTTCCGCGCGAGAGGGCATCCGAGGGCTCATTGAGTTTCCCTGGACGATACATAATATCGTAATTATAGGTGGAGAGCTCAATTCTCCACCGCAAGATCTTATCATTCTTGATCTTGCCCCTCTGCGTATTACTGAACGTAAATGCCACGGATCGTTGATCCGTGATCAGGGTGAACCGCTTCCCCGCCAGATAATGGCGCCAGTGTCTGATGGCCTCCACAATAGCCTGAGCCTCCTTCTCCACCGCTGAATGCCGAATTTCGGGACCTTGAAGGGTGCGGGAAAAAAACGCGACGGGCCTGCCTGCCTGGTTTAGTGTGGCGGCCAGGGCGAAATCCGATGCATCACTTTCCACCTGAAAAGGGATGGATTCATCCACTGCATGCATCGTGGCTTTCGCAATGTCACTTTTCAAAGACTTGAAGGCCAAGTGGGCCTCCGGCGTGAGTGGGAAAGTCGTGGACTTGATGAGCGGACGGGCTTTGTCCGTGTAGTTGGGGACCCACTGCGCATAATAAGAAAAAAAGCCGAGGCATCTCCTCAGTGCTTTTGCGCTAGCGGGCAAGGGAAGTTCAGTAAGGGGGCGCATACGGTCTGGATCAGGGCCGATGACCCCATTTTCCACCACGTATCCCAGGATAGCTAACCTGCGCGTACGGAATACACACTTCTCCCTGTTATAGGTCAGATTCAGGCGAGACGCAGTGCGCAGAAAGTTCTGAAGGTTTGTGTCATGGTCCTGCTGGTCGTGGCCGCAGATGCTGATGTTATCCAGGTACGGGAAGGTAGCCCGCAACCCGTTCTGGTCCACCATTCGGTCCATAGCACGCTGGAAGACCGAGACCCCATAGGTGACACCAAATGGAACCCTAAGAAACTGATACAGACGACCATCCGCCTCAAAAGCCCTATATTGTCGGTCCTCTGGGCGGATGGGGAGTTGGTGGTAGGCGGATTTAAGGTCTATGGTGGAGAACACCCGGTACTGCGCAATCTGATTGACCATATCAGATATGTGCGGGAGAGGATACGCATCCAGCTGCGTATAACGGTTAATGGTCTGACTGTAGTCGATGACCATCCGGGGTTTGTTCCCGCTTTTAACCACCACGACCTGCGCTCTCCACGGACTAGCACTGGGCTGTATGATCCCTTCTTTGAGGAGCCGCTGAACCTCAGATCTAATGAAGATCCGGTCTTCAGCACTGTAACGCCTACTTTTAGTAGCGATGGGCTTGCAGCCTGGTACCAGATTCTTAAATAAAGAGGGTGTGGTGATCTTTAGTGTGGAAAGATTGCATGCGGGGCGCTTTGGACAATTTGGAGGCTGCGGCTGATTCCCTACTGCCAGCGAAGGGAGTGGCCCACCGTACTGTAGGATCACACTCTTCATGTGGACCATAAAGTTTAGTCCGAGGAGAATTGGCGCGCAAAGGTGCGGCAACACAAGGAGCCTGTATCGCTCGTAAATTGTGCCCTGCACCTCCAGGGTTACCATACAACGTCCTTGGATCGGTACAGACCGGGACCGTGATGCCATAGAAATTGTCTGTTTGGCAGGTAGAACCCGGAGTCCACACCTCTTTGCAGTGTCAGGGTGAATAAAACTCTCGGTGCTCCCACTGTCAAACAGACAATACACAGTACGACCATTTACCTTGATGTTCATCATCGAACAGTCAAGCCTGTGATGCTTTGTCTGGTCCAGAGAGATCGACGCCACCGTTGGCCCTTGGACGTCACTGCAGGCAGCCGAGGTTGATACTGAGGACCCCTGCTGGTCGCTCTTGGTCGTCGTCGACCACGATGGCCACCCCCATGAATCGCACGTGGGTGAGGGCGCCAAGCGTAGCAACTCCTGGTGGTCATCTTCCTCCTCCGCCAGCCATGATGGCGTCGTCCTGGATTCGCACGTGGTCGGACCTCGTGGATACTGCGACGCCGAAGGAGATTGTCTCCGCTCTGGAGGGTCACAGGCTGCACTGCCGTTCTTGGGCCTCGATCTGCAGACTTTCGCGTAGTGCCCCTTTTTACCGCACTGACTGCAGATCACTGTTTTAGCTGGACACTGTTGATGTGGATGCTTGGCTCCTCCGCAAAAATAGCACCGCTGGCCGCCTGGAGCTGCTGCCGTCGTCGGGTCGATATGGGAGCGCGAGCCCGTTGGGCGAGGAGGGATTTGTGCTTGCTCCTGCCACGTTGTCTCCACGTGGTCTTCGGGGTACAGAACCAAGCTTTTCGACGCTGCCTCCAGCATCTCAGCCATCTCCATCGCTTGGGTCAGGTTGAGGTTCCCTTTCTCCAGTAGCTTAAGCCGGATGTACGAGGACCCTACCCCTGCTACAAACGCATCTCGGGCGAGGTCGTACATGTACTGCTCAGCCGACACAGCTTTGCAGTCGCAGCCCCTGGCAAGCTGCAAGAGCTCATTGGCGTAGTCCTCCATGGTTTCGCCCGACTGCCGACGTCATGTAGCGAGGAGGTAACGAGCGTGAATCTCGTTGGGTGGTCTCGTGTATCGTTTTTTCAAGAGCTCGATGGCCCTCGGGTAAGTGGTGGCCGCACGAATCGCGAGATAGACCGTGTCGCTTACCCTCGCGTGGAGGACCTGGAGTCTGTCGTCGTCCGTAGTAACTGCTGCAGAGGCCGCCAGGTCGTCCTCGAAACACTTCAGCCAGTGGTCGAAGGTGTTAGAGGCACCGACCGCACGTCGGTCCAGCGTCAGACGCTCTGGTTTCAGCATTTGCTCCATACTCTCTTTACTGTCGAGAGTTTTGCGTTTGTCAATAAAATTGATGCGCGACAATCAAGCACGAGGTACAAGGCTTCAGCGATTGAAGGCTTTTATTGACAAACAATGGAACTATCTAACACGAGTACACCAATCCAGACTAGAGGGGTCCCGCCTGAGCAGAGGGTCTTATACCTCTCCCCAGGAGGCGGGGCCCGACCGGGATGTGCCATAACAGCATCCACCACAGGTATATTAATCCAACAGTGTAAACACCCTAGCCCAACAACAACATTGGAAAAACCCCACAGTGGTAACCAACGATGTTCACCACACACTGCCCCCTCCCCATCCCCTACCCCCTTCTCCCCACCCCTCCCCCTCTTCCCCAGCCCCTCTCCCCTCCCCCTCGTCCCCACATCGTCTCCCCCCTTCCCCCTCCCTCCCTCCCCCTCTTCCCCTTGACCACTTCTCCCCCTCCTCCCTCTCCCTCTGCTCCCTCCCCCCTCTGCTCCCTCCACCCCTCCTCCTCCTCCTTCCTCCCTCCCCCACTTCCCCCTCACCACTCCTCCCCTTCACCACTCCTCCCCCTCCTCCTCCCCCTCTCCTCCCTTCCCCTCTCCTCCCTCCCACCCTCCTCCCCCATCCTGCCCTCCCCTCCCCCCATTCCTCCCCTCCTCCCCCTCCCTCCCTCCCTCCACCCCCCCTCCCCCTCCCTCCCCCCTCCCTCCCCCTCCCACTCCGCCCTCCTCCCCCCTCCCTCCCCCCTCCCTATCTCCCCCCTTCCTCCCTCCACCCTCTCCCTCAATCCCCCTCCCACCCCTCCCCCTTCCCCTCCCCCTCCCCTTCCCCTCCCCCTCCCCTCCCCACTCCCCCTCCCCCCTCCCCCTCCCCTACCTCCCCTCCCCCTCCCCTCCCCCTCCCCTCCCTCTCCTCCCCTCCCCCTCCCCCTCCTATCCCCCCACTTCCCACTCCCCCCTCCCCCCTCCTCCCCTCCTCCTCCCCCCTCCTCCCTTCCCTCCCCCCTCCTGCTCCCCTCCCATCCCCCCATTCCTCCCCCCCTCTGCCCCCCCTCTGCCCCTCCCCCCTCTGCCCCTCCCCCTTTCGGCCTCCCCCTTCCCCCCCTCCCCCCTTCCCCCCCGCCCCTTTCCCCCCTCCCCATCCTCCCCTTCCCGATCCTCCCTCCCCTCCTTCCCCCCCCCTCCCCATCCTACCTCCCCTCCTTTCCCTCCCCCTCTCCCCCTCTCCCCCCCTCCCCATCCTCGCTACCTCCCTTCCTCCCCTCCCCTCTCCTCCTCCACTTCCCCCCTTCCCCCCTCCCCCCCACTCCCCCCATCCTCCCCTCCTCCCCCACTCCTCCCCCACACCTCCCCCCTCCTGCCCCCTGCTCCCCCTCCCCCCACTCCCACCTCGCTCCCCCCGCCCCTCCCGATCCCCCCTCCCCCCCGCTCCCCCCTCTCCCCCGCTGTCCCCTCCCCCCGCTCCCCCCTCCCGTCCCGCTCCCCATTCCCCCCCGCTCTCCCCCTCCACCCCCCGCTCCCCCCCGCTCCCCCGCCCCTCCCCTCCTCTCCTCCCCTCCCCTCCTCTCCTCCCCCCTCCGCCTCTCCCCTCCTCTCCTCCTCCCCTCCTCTCCCTCCCCCCGCCCCTCCCTCCCCCCCCTCACCCCATCCTCCCCCCCTCCACCCCATCCTCCCTCCCTCCTATCCCCCTCCTCCCCCCCTCCTCTCCCCCCCTCCTCCCCACTCCTCCCCCCCTACTCCCCCCTCCTCCCCCCTACCCCCCCCTGCTCCCCCTCTCCCTCTCTTCTCCTTCCCTCCCCCACTCTTCCCTCCCCCCCCCGTCCCCGCCCCCCGGCTCCCCCTCCCCCCCCCCACTCCCTAATACATGTGACAATAATAATTCAAATCAAATTGCCTCCCCTCCCCCATTGTCCCCTTCACTCCGCTCCATCATTGGCCCCTCCCTCCCCCATTGTCCCCTCCCCTCCCCTTGACGACTACTGTCCCCTCCCCTAGGTGACCACTGTCCCCTCCCCTTGACGACAACTGTCCCCTCCCCTTGATGACCACTGTCAACTCCTCTTCCCTCCACTCCCACTCAGCACCTCCCCTTGTCCCCTCCTCTCCCCTCTTGTTCCCTCCCTTCCCCGTGTCCACTCCCTACACAGCCAACCCCCCCCTTTCATCTCCCCCTCATCCCCCTCATCCCCGACACCTCTCCCGTCGTTCTCACCCCACCTCCCCCTTGTCCCCTCGACATCCCCAACTCACACTGTCCCCTCCCCATCCCCTATCCCCTTGTCCCCACCCTCTCCCCCTCATCCCCGGCCCCTCTCCCCTCCTCGCCCCCCCCCCTCACCCCGGCCCTCCCCCTCCCTCCCCCAATCTCTCCCCCTCCCCCCTCCCTCCCCCTCCCACTCCCCCTTCCCTCCCCCAATCCCTCCACCTCCCTCTCCCCTCCCTCCCCCTCCCCTCACCCCTTCCCTCCCCCTCCCCCTTCCCTCCCCCCTCTCTCCACCTCTTCCCCCTCCACCCTCCCCTCCCCCTCCTACCCCCCTCCCCCACCCCCCTACCCCCGTCTCCCCCTGCTCCCTACCCCCTCTCCCCCTCCTCCCCCTCCTCCCCCGCCCCTCCCTCCCCCACCTCCATCTCACCGTTCCTCCCCCTCCTCCCTCCCCCTCTCCTCCCTGCCCCCGACCCGCCTCCTCCCCCACCCCCTCTTCTCCAAACTCCCCCATTCCCCCCCTCCCACACCTCCTCCCTCCCCCACCTCCCCCTCCCCTCCCCTTCCCCCCATCCCTCCCCTCCCCATCCCCTCCCCCCTCCCCTCCCATCCACTCTATCCTCCTCCTCCACCTCCCCCCTTCTACCCCCCTCCTCCCACTCACCCTTCCCTCGCCCCTGCCGCCCTCCACCCATCCCCTCCCCCTGCCCTCACCCCCTCCTTCTCCCCTTCTCCCTCCCTCCTCCTCACCCTCCCCTCCTCACTCCTCCCCTCCCCTCCCCCTCCTCTCTCTCCCCCTCTCCCTCCCACTCCCCCCCTCCCCCTCCCCCACTCCTCCCCCTCCCCCCTCCTCCTCCCCTCCCCCCTCCTCCCACCTCCTCCCCCCTCTCCCCTCCCTCCCCCTTCCCTCCCCTCCCTCCGACCTCCCTCCCCCACTCCT
>NW_027591121.1:0-112647 GCF_964213995.1 Mustelus asterias
CAGTGTGTTTCACTGTGTGTGTGTGTCAGTGTGTATCGCTGTGTGTGTGACACTTTTGTGTGTCAGTGTGTATCACTCTGTGTGTGTGTGTGTCCGTGTCTATCACTGTGTGTGTGTGTGGCTCAGTGTGTATCACTGTGTGTGTGTGTGTGTGTGTGTGTCAGTCTGTATCACGGTGTGTGTGTGTGTGTGTGTGTGTGTGTGTGGGTTTGTTTTCGTCAGTGGGTATCACTATGTGTGTGTGGGTCAGTGTGCATCATATTGTGTGTATGTGTGTGTCAGTGTGTATCACTGTGTGTGTGTGTCAGTGTGTATCACTGTGTGTCTGTGGGTGTCAGTGTGTATCACTGTGTGTCTGTGTGTGTCAGTGTGTATCACTGTGTGTGTGTGGGTCAGTTTGCATCACTGTGTGTGTTGGTCTGTGTGTATCACTGTGTGTTTGTGTGTGTGTGGGTCAGTGTGCATCACTGTGTGTGTGTGTGTGTGTGTGTGTGTGTGTGTGTGTGTGTGGCCAGTGTGTGTGCTGTGTGGGTCAGTGTGTACCACTGTGTGTGTGTGTCAGTGTGTATCACTGTGTGTATCACTGAGTGTGTCACTGTGTGTGTCAGTGTGTATCACTGTGTGCGTGTGTGTCAGTGTGCATCACTGTGTGTGTGTGTCTGTGTGTGGGGGTCGGTGTGTGTTACTGTGTGGGTCAGTGTGTATCACAGTGTGAGTCTGTCAGTGTGTATCATTGTGTGTGTGTGTCAGGGTGTATCACTGTGTGTGTGTGTGTCAGTGTGTATCACTATGTGTCTGTGTGTGTCAGTGTGCATCATTGTGTGTCTGTGTGTATTTCTGTGTGTTTGTGTGTGTGTGGGACAGCGTGCATCACTGTGTGTGTGTGTGGGTCAGTGTGTGTTACTGTGTGGGTCAGTGTGTATCACTGTGTGTGTCACTGAATGTGCCACTGTGTGTGTCAGTGTGTATAACGGTGTGTGTGTGTGTCAGTGTGTAGCTCTGTGTGTGTGTGTGCGTCAGTGTGAGGCACTGTGTGTGTGTGTCAGTGTGTTTCACTGTGTGTGTGTGTGTGTCAATGTGTTTCTCTGGGTGTGTCTGGGTCAATGTGTATCACTGTGTGTGTGTGTGTGTGTCAGTGCGTAACACTGTGTGTGTGTGTCAGTGTGTATCACTGCGTGTGTTTGTGTGTGTCAGTGTGTATCACTGTGTGTGTGTCAGTGTGTATCACTGTCTGTGTATCACTGTGTGTGTCAGTGTGTATCACTCTGTGTGTCTGGGCCAATGTGTGTGTCAGTGTGTTTCACTGTGTGTGTGTGTCAGTGTGTATCACTGTGTGTGTGACACTTTGTGTGTCAGTGTGTATCACTCTGTGTGTTTGTGTGTCCGTGTCTATCACTGTGTGTGTGTGTGGCTCAGTGTGTATCACTGTGTGTGTGTGTGTGTGTGTGTGTGTGTGTGTGTGTGTGTGTGTGTGTGTGTGTGTGTGTGTGTCAGTCTGTATCACGGTGTGTGGGTGTGTGTGTGTGGGTTTGTTTTCGCCAGTGGGTATCTCTATGTGTGTGTGGGTCAGTGTGTATCATATTGTGTGTATGTGTGTGTCAGTGTGTATCACTGTGTGTGTGTGTCAGTGTGTATCACTGTGTGTCTGTGGGTGTCAGTGTGAATCACTGTGTGTCTGTGTGTGTCAGTGTGTATCACTGTGTGTGTGTGTGGGTCAGTTTGCATCACTGTGTGTGTTGGTCTGTGTGTATCACAGTGTGTTTGAGTGTGTATGGGTCAGTGTGCATCACTGTCTGTGTGTGTGTGTGAGGGCCAGTGTGTGTTACTGTGTGGGTCAGTGTGTACCACTGTGTGTGTGTGTCAGTGTGTATCACTGTGTGTATCACTGAGTGTGTCACTGTGTGTGTCAGGGTGTATCACTGTGTGCGTGTGTGTCAGTGTGTATCACTGTGTGTGTGTGTGTGTGCGTGTGCGTCAGTGTGTAGCACTGTGTGGGTGTGTCAGTGTGTGTCACTGTGTGTGTGTGTGTATGTCAATGTGTATCACTGGGTGTGTGTGTGTCAGTGTGTATCACTGTGTGTGTGCGTCAGTGCGTATCACTGTGTGTGTGTGTGTCAGTGTGTGTCACTGCGTGTGTTTGTGTGTGTCAGTGTGTATCACTGTCTGTGCGTGTATGTGACAGTGTGTGTCACTGTGGGTGTGGCCGTCTGTGTGTGGGGCAGTGTGTATCACTGTGTGTGTTTGTGTGTCAGTGTGTATCACTGTGTGTTTTTTTTTCATGGCGTATTACTGTGCGTGACACCGAGTGTGTGTGTCTGTGTCAGTGTGTATCACTGTCTGTGTGTCAGTGTGTGTCACTGTGTGTGTGTCCGTGTGTGTGTGGGTCAGTGTGTATCACTGATTGTGTGTGTGTGTGTGTGTGGGTGTGTGTGTGTTTGTGTGTCAATGTGTATCACTGTGTGTGTATGTGTAAGTGCGTATCACTGTGTGTGTCACCGTGTGTCTGTCTGTATCAGTGAGTATCACTGTTTGTGTGTGTGTGTGTCACTGTGTATCACTGTGTGTGTGTTTGTTAGTGTGTATCACTGTGTGTGTGTGTCAGTGTGTATCACTGTGTGTCAGTGTGTATCACAGTGTGTGTGTGTGTGTCAGTGTGTTTCACTGTGTGTGTGTCATTGTGTGTCACTGTGTGTGTGTGGATCAGTGTGTGTCACTGTGTGTGTGTGTCAGTGTGTATCACTGTGCGTGTGTGTGTGTCAGTGAGTATCTCTGTGTGTGTTTGTGTCAGTGTCTATCACTGTGTGTGTGTCAGTGTGTATCATTGTGTGTCTGTGTGTGTCAGTGTGTGTTTGTGTGTGTGTGGGTCAGTGTGCATCACTGTGTGTGTGTGTGTGGGGGTCAGTGTGTGTTACTGTGTGTGTGTGTGTCAGTGTGTATCACTGTGTGTGTGTGTCAGTGTGTATCACGGTGTGTGTGCGTGTGTGTCAGTGTGTGTCACTGTGTGTGTGTGTGTCAGTGTGTATCATTGTGTGTGTGTGTGTCAGTGTGTATCACTGTGTGTCTGTGTGTGTCAGTGTGTATCATTGTGTGTCTGTGTGTATCACTGTGTGTTTGTGTGTGTGTGGGTCAGTGTGCATCACAATGTGTGTGTGTGTGGGGGGGTCAGTGTGTGTTACTGTGTGGGTCAGTGTGTATCACTGTGTGTGTGTGTCAGTGTGTATCAAAGTGTGTGTCACTGAGTGTGCCACTGTGTTTGTCAGTGAGTATCACTGTGTGTGTGTGTGTGTGTCAGTGTGTATCACTGTGTGTGTGTGTGCGTCAGTGTGTAGCACTGCGTGGGTGTGTCAGTGTGTGTCACTGTGTGTGTGTGTGTGTGTGTATGTCTATGTGTATCACTGTGTGTGTGTGTCAGTGTGTATCACTGTGTGTGTGTGCGTCAGTGTGTAGCACTGCGTGGGTGTGTCAGTGTGTGTCACTGTGTGTGTTTGTCTGTGTGTAAGTCAATGTGTATTACCGTGTGTGTGTGTGTCAGTGTGTATCACTGTGTGTGCGTGCGTCAGTGCGTATCACTGTGTGTGTGTGTGTGTGTGTCAGTGTTTATCACTGCGTGTGTTTGTGTGTGTCAGTGTGTATCACTGTCTGTGTGTGTGTGTGGCAGTGTGTGTCACTGTGTGTGTGTGTGTGTGTGTCAGTGTGTATCACTGTGTGTGTATGTTTCAGTGCGGATTACTGTGTGTGTCACCGTGTGTGTCTGTCTGTGTCAGTGTGTATCACTGTGTGTGTGTGTGTCACTGTGTACCACTGTGTAAGTGTTTGTTAGTGTGTATCACTATGTGTGTGTGTCAGTGTGTATCACTGTATCTCAGTGTGTATCACTGTATGTGTGTGTGTGTGTGTCAGTGTGTTTCACTGTGTGTGTGTGTCCGTGTGTGTCACTGTGTGTGTGTGGTTCAGTGTGTATCACTGTGTGTGTGTGTGTGTGTCTTTGAGTATCTCTATGTGTGTTTGTGTCAGTGTGTATCACTGTGTGTGTCAGTGTGTGTCACTGTGTGTGTTTGGGTCAGTGTGTATCACTGTGTGTTTGGGTCAGTGTGCATCACTGTGTGTGTGTTTGTCAGTGTGTATCAAAATGTGTGTGTGTCAGTGTGTATCACTGTGTGTGGATGTGTCAGTGCGTATTACTGTGTGTGTCACCGTGTGTGTGTGTCTGTGTCAGTGTGTATCACTGTGTGTGTGTGTGAAAGTGTATCACTGTGTGTGTGTGTTTTAGTGTGTATCAATGTGTGTGTGTGTTTCACTGTGTATCACTGTGGGTGCGTGTTAGTGTGTTTCACTGTGTGTGTGTCAGTGTTTGTCACTGTGTGTGTGTGTGTGTGGGTCAGTGCGTGTCACTGTGTGTGTGTGTCAGTGTGTATCACTGTGTGTGTGTGTCAGTGAGTATCTGTGTGTGTGTGTTTGTGTCAGACTGTATAACTGTGTGTGTGTCAGTCTGTATCACTGCGTGTATCACTGAGTGTGTCAGTGTGTGTGTCAGTGTGTATCACTGTGTGTGTGTGTGTCAGTGTGTATCACTGTGTGTGTGTGTGTGTGTGTGTGTGTGTCAGTGTGTAGCACTGTGTGTGTGTGTGTGTGTGTCAATGTGTTTCACTGGGTGTGTGTGGGTCAGTGTGTATCACTGTGTGTGTGTGTGTCAGTGCGTAACACTGTGTGTGTGTGTCAGTGTGTATCACTGCGTGTGTTTGTGTGTGTCAGTGTGTATCACTGTGTGTGCGTCAGTGTGTATCACTGTCTGTGTATCACTGTGTGTGTCAGTGTGTATCACTGTGTGTGTCTGGGCCAATGTGTGTTTCAGTGTGTTTCACTGTGTGTGTGTGTCAGTGTGTATCACTGTGTGTGTTGCACTTTGTTTGTCAGTGTGTATCACTATGTGTGTGTGTGTGTCAGTGTCTATCACTGTGTGTGTGTGTGGCTCAGTGTGTATCACTGAGTGTGTGTGTGTGTGTGTCAGTCTGTATCACGGTGTGTGTGTGTGTGTGTGTTTGTTTTCGTCAGTGGGTATCACTATGTGTGTGTGGGTCAGTGTGTATCATATTGTGTGTATGTGTGTGTCAGTGTGTATCACTGTGTGTGTGTGTGTGTCAGTGTGTATCACTGTGTGTCTGTGGGTATCAGTGTGAATCACTGTGTGTCTGTGTGTGTCAGTGTGTATCACTGTGTGTGTGTGGGTCAGTTTGCATCACTGTGTGTGTTGGTCTGTGTGTATCACTGTGTGTTTGTGTGTTTGTGGGTCAGTGTGCATCACTGTGTGTGTGTGTGTGTGGGCCAGTGTGTGTTACTGTGTGGGTCAGTGTGTACCACTGTGTGTGTGTGTCAGTGTGTATCACTGTGTGTATCACTGAGTGTGTCACTGTGTGTGTCAGTGTGTATCACTGCGTGTGTGTGTGTGTGTGCGTCAGTGTGTAGCACTGTGAGGGTGTGTCAGTGTGTGTCACTGTGTGTGTGTGTGTGTGTATGTCAATGTGTATCACTGGGTGTGTGTGTGTCAATGTGTATCACTGTGTGTGTGTGCGTCAGTGCGTATCACTGTGTGTGTGTGTGTCAGTGTGTGTCACTGCGTGTGTTTGTGTGTGTCAGTGTGTATCACTGTCTGTGTGTGTGTGTGACAGTGTGCGTCACTGTGGGTGTGGCATTCTGTGTGTGGGGCAGTGTGTATCACTGTGTGTGTGTGGGTCAGTTTGCATCACTGTGTGTGTTGGTATGTGTGTATCTCTGTGTGTTTGTGTGTGTGTGGGTCAGTGTGCATCACTGTGTGTGTGTGTGTGTGTGTGTGGGCCAGTGTGTGTTACTGTGTGGGTCAGTGTGTACTACTGTGTGTGTGTGTCAGTGTGTATCACTGTGTGTATCACTGAGTGTGTCACTGTGTGTATCAGTGTGTATCACTGTGTGCGTGTGTGTCAGTGTGTATCACTGCGTGTGTGTGTGTGTGTGTGCGTCAGTGTGCAGCACTGTGTGGGTGTGTCAGTGTGTGTCACTGTGTGTGTGTGTGTGTGTGTGTGTATGTCAATGTGTATCACTGGGTGTGTGTGTGTCAGTGTGTATCACTGTGTGTGTGTGCGTCAGTGCGTATCACTGTGTGTGTGTGTCAGTGTGTGTCACTGCGTGTGTTTGTGTGTGTCAGTGTGTATCACTGTCTGTGTGTGTGTGTGTGACAGTGTGCGTCCCTGTGGGCGTGGCCGTCTGTGTGTGGGGCAGTGTGTATCACTGTGTGTGTGTGTGTGTCAGTGTGTATCACTGTGTGTGTGTGTGTGTCAGTGTGTATCACTGTGTGTTTTTTTTTTCATGGCGTATTACTGTGTCTGTCACCGAGTGTGTGTGTCTGTGTCAGTGTGTATCTCTGTCTGTGTGTGTGTGTGTCAGTGTGTGTCACTGCGTGTGTGTCCGTGTGTGTGTGGGTCAGTGTGTATCACTGTGTGTGTGTGGGTGTGTGTGTGTTTGTGTGTCAGTGTGTATCACTGTGTGTGTATGTGTAAGTGCGTATCACTGTGTGTGTCACCGTGTGTGTGTCTGTATCAGTGAGTATCACTGTTTGTGTGTGTGTGTGTCACTGTGTATCACTGTGTGTGTGTTTGTTAGTGTGTATCACTGTGTGTGTGTCAGTGTGTATCACTGTGTGTCAGTGTGTCAGTGTGTATCACAGTGTGTGTGTGTGTGTCAGTGTGTTTCACTGTGTGTGTGTCAGTGGGTGTCACTGTGTGTGTGTGGGTCAGTGTATGTCACTGTGTGTGTGTGTCAGTGTGTATCACTGTGTGTGTGTGTGTCAGTGAGTATCTCTGTGTGTGTTTGTGTCAGTGTGTATCACTGTGTGTGTGTGTCAGTGTGTATCACTGTGTGTCTGTGTGTGTCAGTGTGTGTTTGTGTATGTGTGGGTCAGTGTGCATCACTGTGTGTGTTTGTGTGTGTGTGTGTGGGTCAGTTTGTGTTACTGTGTGGGTCAGTGTGTATCACAATGTGTGTGTGTGGGTCAGGGTGTATCATAGTGTGTGTGTGTGTCAGTGTGTATCACTGTGTGTATCTGGGCCAATGTGTGTTTCAGTGTGTTTCACTGTGTGTGTGTGTCAGAGTGTATCACCGTGTGTGTGACACTTTGTTTGTCAGTGTGTATCACTCTGTGTGTGTGTGTGTCAGTGTCTATCACTGTGTGTGTGTGTGTGGCTCAGTGTGTACCACTGAGTGTGTGTGTGTGTGTGTCAGTCTGTATCACGGTGTGTGTGTGTGTGTTTGTTTTCGTCAGTGGGTATCACTATGTGTGTGTGGGTCAGTGTGTATCATATTGTGTGTATGTGTATGTCAGTGTGTATCACTGTGTGTGTGTGTGTGTGTCAGTGTGTATCACTGTGTGTGTGTGGGTCAGTTTGCATCACTGTGTGTGTTGGTCTGTGTGTATCACTGTGTGTTTGTGTGTGTGTGTGGGGCAGTGTGCATCACTGTGTGCGTGTGTGTGTGTGTGGGCCAGTGTGTGTTACTGTGTGGGTCAGTGTGTACCACTGTGTGTGTGTGTCAGTGTGTATCACTGTGTGTATCACTGAGTGTGTCACTGTGTGTGTCAGTGTGTATCACTGTGTGCGTGTGTGTCAGTGTGTATCACTGCGTGTGTGTGTGTGCGTCAGTGTGTAGCACTGTGTGGGTGTGTCAGTGTGTGTCACTGTGTGTGTGTGTGTGTGTGTGTGTATGTCAATGTGTATCACTGGGTGTGTGTGTGTCGGTGTGTATCACTGTGTGTGTGTGCGTCAGTGCGTATCACTGTGTGTTTGTGTGTGTGTGGGTCAGTGTGCATCACTGTGTATGTGTGTGGGCCAGTGTGTGTTACTGTGTGGGTCAGTGTGTACCACTGTCTGTGTGTGTCAGTGTGTATCACTGTGTGTATCACTGAGTGTGTCACTGTGTGTGTCAGTGTGTATCACTGCGTGTGTGTGTGCGTCAGTGTGTAGCACTGTGTGGGTGTGTCAGTGTGTGTCACTGTGTGTGTGTGTGTGTGTATGTCAATGTGTATCACTGGGTGTGTGTGTGTCAGTGTGTATCACTGTGTGTGTGTGCGTCAGTGCGTATCACTGTGTGTGTGTGTGTCAGTGTGTGTCACTGCGTGTGTTTGTGTGTGTCAGTGTGTATCACTGGCTGTGTGTGTGTGTGACAGTGTGCGTCACTGTGGGTGTGGCATTCTGTGTGTGGGGCAGTGTGTATCACTGTGTGTGTGTGGGTCAGTTTGCATCACTGTGTGTGTTGGTATGTGTGTATCTCTGTGTGTTTGTGTGTGTGTGGGTCAGTGTGCATCACTGTGTGTGTGTGTGTGTGTGTGTGTGTGTGGGCCAGTGTGTGTTACTGTGTGGGTCAGTGTGTACCACTGTGTGTGTGTGTCAGTGTGTATCACTGTGTGTATCACTGAGTGTGTCACTGTGTGTGTCAGTGTGTATCACTGTGTGCGTGTGTGTCAGTGTGTATCACTGCGTGTGTGTGTGTGTGTGTGCGTCAGTGTGTAGCACTGTGTGGGTGTGTCAGTGTGTGTCACTGTGTGTGTGTGTGTGTGTATGTCAATGTGTATCACTGGGTGTGTGTGTGTCAGTGTGTATCACTGTGTGTGTGTGCGTCAGTGCGTATCACTGTGTGTGTGTGTCAGTGTGTGTCACTGCGTGTGTTTGTGTGTGTCAGTGTGTATCACTGTCTGTGTGTGTGTGTGTGACAGTGTGCGTCACTGTGGGTGTGGCCGTCTGTGTGTGGGGCAGTGTGTATCACTGTGTGTGTGTGTGTGTCAGTGTGTATCACTGTGTGTTTTTTTTTCATGGCGTATTACTGTGTGTGTCACCGAGTGTGTGTGTCTGTGTCAGTGTGTATCTCTGTCTGTGTGTGTGTGTGTCAGTGTGTGTCACTGCGTGTGTGTCCGTGTGTGTGTGGGTCAATGTGTATCACTGTGTGTGTGTGGGTGTGTGTGTGTTTGTGTGTCAGTGTGTATCACTGTGTGTGTATGTGTAAGTGCGTATCACTGTGTGTGTCACCGTGTGTGTGTCTGTATCAGTGAGTATCACTGTTTGTGTGTGTGTGTGTCACTGTGTATCACTGTGTGTGTGTTTGTTAGTGTGTATCACTGTGTGTGTGTCAGTGTGTATCACTGTGTGTCAGTGTGTCAGTGTGTATCACAGTGTGTGTGTGTCAGTGTGTTTCACTGTGTGTGTGTCAGTGGGTGTCACTGTGTGTGTGTGGGTCAGTGTATGTCACTGTGTGTGTGTGTCAGTGTGTATCACTGTGTGTGTGTGTGTGTGTCAGTGAGTCTCTCTGTGTGTGTTTGTGTCAGTGTGTATCACTGTGTGTGTGTGTCAGTGTGTATCACTGTGTGTCTGTGTGTGTCAGTGTGTGTTTGTGTATGTGTGGGTCAGTGTGCATCACTGTGTGTGTTTGTGTGTGTGTGTGTGGGTCAGTTTGTGTTACTGTGTGGGTCAGTGTGTATCACAATGTGTGTGTGTGGGTCAGGGTGTATCATAGTGTGTGTGTGTGTGTCAGTGTGTATCACTGTGTGTGTCTGGGCCAATGTGTGTTTCAGTGTGTTTCACTGTGTGTGTGTGTCAGTGTGTATCACTGTGTGTGTGACACTTTGTTTGTCAGTGTGTATCACTCTGTGTGTGTGTGTGTCAGTGTCTATCACTGTGTGTGTGTGTGGCTCAGTGTGTATCACTGAGTGTGTGTGTGTGTGTGTGTGTCAGTCTGTATCACGGTGTGTGTGTGTGTGTGTGTGTTTGTTTTCGTCAGTGGGTATCACTATGTGTGTGTGGGTCAGTGTGTATCATATTGTGTGTATGTGTGTGTCAGTGTGTATCACTGTGTGTGTGTGTGTGTGAGTCAGTGTGTATCACTGTGTGTGTGTGGGTCAGTTTGCATCACTGTGTGTGTTGGTCTGTGTGTATCACTGTGTGTTTGTGTGTGTGTGTGGGTCAGTGTGCATCACTGTGTGCGTGTGTGTGTGTGGGCCAGTGTGTGTTACTGTGTGGGTCAGTGTGTACCACTGTGTGTGTGTGTCAGTGTGTATCACTGTGTGTATCACTGAGTGTGTCACTGTGTGTGTCAGTGTGTATCACTGTGTGCGTGTGTGTCAGTGTGTATCACTGCGTGTGTGTGTGTGCGTGAGTGTGTCACTGTGTGTGTGGGTCAGTGTGCGTCACTGTGTGTGTGTCAGTGTGTATCACTGTTTGTGTGTGTGTCAGTGAGTATCTCTGTGTGTGTCTGTGTCAGTGTTTATCACTGTGTGTGTGTGTGAGAGTGTGTCACTGTTTGTGTGTGTGGGTCAGTGTGTATCACTGTGTGTGTGTGGGTCAGAGTGCATCACAGTGTGTGTTTGTCAGTGTGTATCAATATGTGTGTGTGTCAGTGTGTAGCACTGTGTGTGGATGTGTCAGTGTGTATCACTGTGTGTGCGTCAGTGTGTGTCAATGTGTGTGTGTGGGTCAGTGTGCATCACTGTGTGTGTTGGTCTGTGTGTATCACTGTGTGTTTGTGTGTGTGTGGGTCAGTGTGCATCACTGTGTGGGTTGGTCTGTGTGTATCACTGTGTGTTTGTGTGTGTGTGGGTCAGTGTGCATCACTGTGTGTGTGTGTGTGGGGGTCAATGTGTGTTACTGTGTGGGTCAGTGTGTATCACTGTGTGTGTGTGTCAGTCTGTATCACTGTGTGTAGCACTGAGTGTGTCACTGTGTGTGTCAGTGTGTATCACTGTGTGTTTGTGTGTGTGTGTCAGTGTGTATCACTGTGTGTGTGTGTGTGTGCGTCAGTGTGCAGCACTGTGTGGGTGTGTCAGTGTGTTTCACTGTGTGTGTGTGTGTGTGTGTGTGTGTGTGTGTATGTCAATGTGTATCACTGGTTGTGTGTGTGCCACTGTGTATCACTGTGTGTGTGTGCGTCAGTGCGTATCACTGTGTGTGTGTGTGTGTCAGTGTGTGTCACTGCTTGTGTTTGTGTGTGTCAGTGTGTATCACTGTCTGTGTGTGTGTGTGACAGTGTGTGTCACTGTGGGTGAGGCCGTCTGTGTGTGGGGCAGTGTGTATCACTGTGTGTGTTTGTTTCATGGCGTATTACTGTGTGTGTCACCGAGTGTGTGTGTCTGTGTCAGTGTGTATCACTGTCTGTGTGTGTGTGTGTGTCAGTGTGTGTCACTGTGTGTGTGTCCGTGTGTGTGTGGGTCAGTGTGTACCACTGTGTGTGTGTGTGTGGGTGTGTGTGTGTTTGTGTGTCAGTGTTTATCACTGTGTGTGTATGTGTAAGTGCGTATCACTGTGTGTGTCACCGTGTGTGTGTCTGTATCAGTGAGTATCACTGTTTGTGTGTGTGTGTGTGTCACTGTGTATCACTGTGTGTGTGTTTGTTAGTGTGTATCACTGTGTGTGTGTCAGTGAGTATCTCTGTGTGTGTTTGTGTCAGTGTGTATCACTGTGTGTGTGTCAGTGTGTATCAATGTGTGTCTGTGTGTGTCAGTGTGTGTTTGTGTGTGTGTGGGTCAGTGTGCATCACTGTGTGTGTGTGTGGGGGGGTCAGTGTGTGTTATTGTGTGGGTCAGTGTGTATCACTGTGTGTGTGTGTCAGTGTGTATCACTGTGTGTGTGTGTGTCAGTGTGTGTCACTGAGTCTGTGTGGGTCATTGTGTATCATTGTGTGTGTGTGTGTCAGTGTGTATCACTGTGTGGCTGTGTGTGTCAGTGTGTATCTATGTGTGTCTGTGTGTATCACTGTGTGTTTGTGTGTGTGTGGGTCAGTGTGCATCACTGTGTGTGTGTGGGGGGGGGTCAGTGTGTGTTACTGTGTGGGTCAGTGTCTATCACTGTGTGTATGTGTCAGTGTGTATCACTGTGTGTGTCACTGAGTGTGCCACTGTGTGTGTAAGTGTGTATCACGGTGTGTGTGTGTGTCAGTGTGTAGCACTGTGTGTGTGTGTGCGTCAGTGTGATGCACTGTGTGTGTGTATCAGTGTGTTTCACTGTGTGTGTGTGTGTGTCAATGTGTTTCACTGGGTGTGTGTGGGTCAGTGTGTATCACTGTGTGTGTGTGTGTCAGTGCGTATCACTGTGTGTGTGTGTCAGTGTGTATCACTGCGTGTGTTTGTGTGTGTCAGTGTGTATCACTGTATGTGTGTCAGTGTGTATCACTGTCTGTGTATCACTGTGTGTGTCAGTGTGTATCACTGTGTGTGTCTGGGCCAATGTGTGTGTCAGTGTGTTTCACTGTGTGTGTGTGTCAGTGTGTATCACTGTGTGTGTGACACTTTGTGTGTCAGTGTATATCACTCTGTGTGTGTGTGTGTCAGTGTCTATCACTGTGCGTGTGTGTGGCTCAGTTTGTATCTGTGTGTGTGTGTGTGTGTGTGTGTGTCAGTCTGTATCACGGTGTGTGTGTGTGTGTGTGTGGGTTTGTATTCGTCATTGGGTATCACTGTGTGTGTGTGGGTCAGTGTGTATCATATTGTGTGTATGTGTGTGTCAGTGTGTATCACTGTGTGTGTGTGTGTGTGTCAGTGTGTATCACTGTGTGTCTGTGGGTGTCAGTGTGTATCACTGTGTGTCTGTGTGTGCCAGTGTGTATCACTGTGTGTGTGTGGGTCAGTGTGCATCACTGTGTGTGTTGGTCTGTGTGTATCACTGTGTGTTTGTGTGTGTGTGGGTCAGTGTGCATCACTGTGTGTGTGTGTGTGTGTGTGGGCCAGTGTGTGTTACTGTGTGGGTCAGTGTGTACCACTGTGTGTGTGTGTGTCAGTGTGTATATCTGTGTGTGTCACTGAGTGTGTCACTGTGTGTGTCAGTGTGTATCACTGTGTGCGTGCATGTCAGTGTGTATCACTGTGTGTGTGTGTGTGTGTGTGCGTCAGTGTGTAGCACTGTGTGGGCGTGTCAGTGTGTGTCACTGTGTGTGTGTGTGTGTTTGTGTATGTCAATGTGTATCACTGTCTGTGTGTGTGTCAGTGTGTATCACTGTGTGTGTGCGCGTCAGTGCGTATCACTTTGTGTGTGTCAGTGTGTGTCACTGCGTGTGTTTGTGTGTGTCAGTGTGTATCACTGTCTGTGTGTGTGTGTGACAGTGTGTGTCACTGTGGGTGTGGCCGTCTGTGTGCGGGGCAGTGTGTATCACTGTGTGTGTGTGTGTGTGTGTCAGTGTGTATCACTGTGTGTGTTTGTTTCATGGCGCATTACTGTGTGTGTCACCGAGTGTGTGTGTCTGTTTCAGTGTGTATCACTGTCTGTGTGTGTGTGTGTCAGTGTGTGTCACTGTGTGTGTGTCCGTGTGTGTGGGTCAGTGTGTATCACTGTGTGTGTGTGTGTGTGTGGGTGTGTGTGTGTTTGTGTGTCAGTGTGTATCACTGTGTGTGTATGTGTAAGTGCGTATCACTGTGTGTGCCACCGTGTGTGTGTCTGTATCAGTGAGTATCACTGTTTGTGTGTGTGTGTCACTGTGTATCACTGTGTGTGTGTTTGTTAGTGTGTATCACTGTGTGTGTGTGTCAGTGTGTATCACTGTGTGTGTGTGTGTGTCAGTGTGCTTCACTGTGTGTGTGTCAGTGTGTGTCAGTGTGTGTGTGTGGGTCAGTGTGTGTCACTGTGTGTGTGTGTCAGTGTGTATCACTGTGTGTGTGTGTCAATGAGTATCTCTGTGTGTGTTTGTGTCAGTGTGTATCACTGTGTGTCTGTATGTGTCAGTGTGTGTTTGTGTGTGTGTGGGTCAGTGTGCATCACTGTGTGTGTGTGTGTGTGTGGGTCAGTGTGTGTTATTGTGTGGGTCAGTGTGTATCACTGTGCGTGTGTGTCAGTGTGTATCACTGTGTGTGTGTGTGTGTGTGTGTGTGTGTGTGTGTGTGTCAGTGTGTGTCACTGAGTGTGTGTGGGTCAGTGTGTATCATTGTGTGTGTGTGTGTCAGTGTGTATCACTGTGGGTCTGTGTGTGTCAGTGTGTATCATTGTGTGTCTGTGTGTATCACTGTGTGTTTGTTTGTGTGTGGGTCAGTGTGCATCACTGTGTGTGTGTGTGTGGGGGGTCAGTGAGTGTTACTGTGTGGGTCAGTGTGTATCACTGTGTGTGTGTGTCAGTGTGTATCACTGTGTGTGTCACTGAGAGTGCCACTGTGTGTGTCAGTGAGCATCACTGTGTGTGTGTGTGTCAGTGTGTATCACTGTGTGTGTGTGTGTGTGTGTGCGTCAGTGTGTAGCACTGCGTGGGTGTGTCAGTGTGTGTCACTGTGTGTGTTTGTCTCTGTGTATGTCAGTGTGTATCACTGTGTGTGTGTGTGTGTCAGTGTGTATCACTGTGTGTGTGTGCGTCAGTGCGTATCACTGTGTGTGTGTGTCAGTGTGTATCACTGCGTGTGTTTGTGTGTGTCAGTGTGTATCACTGTCTGTGTGTGTGTGTGTGGCAGTGTGTGTCACTGTGTGTGTGTCCATGTGTGTGTGGGGCAGTGTGTATCACTGTGTTTGTGTGTGTGTGTTTCAGTGTGTATCACTGTGTGTGTATGTTTCAGTGCGGATTACTGTGTGTGTCACCGTGTGTGTCAGTGTGTATCACTCTGTGTGTGTGTGTGTGTCAGTGTGTGTCACTGTGTGTGTGTGTCCGTGTGTGTGTGGGTCAGTGGGTATCACTGTGTGTGTATGTGAAAGTGCGTATCACTGTGTGTGTCACCGGGTGTGTGTCTGTGTCAGTGAGTATCACTGTGTGTGTGTGTCACTGTGTATCACTGTGTGTGTGTTTGTTTGTGTGTATCACTGTGTGTGTGTGTCAGTGTGTATCACTGTATCTCAGTGTGTATCACTGTATGTGTGTGTCTGTGTCAGTGTGTTTCACTGTGTATGTGTGTGTCAGTGTGTGTCACTGTGTGTGTGTGGTTCAGTGTGTATTACTGTGTCTGTGTGTCTTTGAGTATCTCTGTGTGTGTTTGTGTCAGTGTGTATCACTGTGTGTGTGTCAGTGTGTGTCACTGTGTGTTTTTGGGTCAGTGTGTATCACTGTGTGTTTGGGTCAGTGTGTATCACTGTGTGTGAGATTGTCAGTGTGTATCAAATTGTGTGTGTGTGTGTTAGAGTGTTTCACCGTGTGTGTGTCAGTGTGTGTCACTGTGTGTGTGTGTGTGGGTCAGTGCGTGTCACTGTGTGTGTGTGTCAATGTGTATCACTGTGTGTGTGTGTCAGTGAGTGTCTGTGTGTGTGTGTTTGTGTCAGTGTGTATAACTGTGTGTGTGTCAGTGTGTGTCACTGTGTGTGTGTGGGTCAGTGTGCATCAATGTGTGTGTGTGTGTGTGTGTGTGGGTCAGTGTGTGTTACTGTGTGGGTCAGTGTGTATCACTGTGTGTGTGTCAGTCTGTATCACTGTGTGTATCACTGAGTGTGTCACTGTGTGTGTCAGTGTGTATCACTGTGTGTGTGTGTGTGTCAGTGTGTATCACTGTGTGTGTGTGTGTGTGTGTGTGTGCGTCAGTGTGTAGCACTGTGTGGGTGTGACAGTGTGTGGCAATGTGTGTGTGTGTGTGTGTGTATATGTCAATGTGTATCACTGGGTGTCTGTGTGTCAGTGTGTATCACTGTGTGTGTGTGCGTCAGTGCGTATCACTGTGTGTGTGTGTCAGTGTGTGTCACTGCGTGTGTTTGTGTGTGTCAGTGTGTGTCACTGTGGGTGTGGCCGTCTGTGTGTGGGGCAGTGTGTATCACTGTGTGTGTGTGTGTGTGTGTGTGTCAGTGTGTATCACTGTGTGTGTTTGTTTCATGGCGTATACTATGTGTGTCACCGAGTGTGTGTGTGTGTGTGTGTGTCAGTGTGTGTCACTGTGTGTGTGTCCGTGTGTGTGTGGGTCAGTGTGTATCACTGTGCGTGTGTGTGTGTGTGGGTGTGTGTGTGTGTTTGTGTGTCAGTGTGTATCACTGTGTGTGTATGTGTAAGTGCGTATCACTGTGTGTGTCACCGTGTGTGTGTCTGTATCAGTGAGTATCACTGTGTGTGTGTTTGTTAGTGTGTATCACTGTGTGTGTGTGTCAGTGTGTATCACTGTGTGTCAGTGTGTATCACAGTGTGTGTGTGGGTCAGTGTGTATCACTGTGCGTGTGTGTGTGTGTGGGTGTGTGTGTGTGTTTGTGTGTCAGTGTGTATCACTGTGTGTGTATGTGTAAGTGCGTATCACTGTGTGTGTCACCGTGTGTGTGTCTGTATCAGTGAGTATCACTGTGTGTGTGTTTGTTAGTGTGTATCACTGTGTGTGTGTGTCAGTGTGTATCACTGTGTGTCAGTGTGTCAGTGTGTATCACTGTGTGTGTGTGTGTGTATGTGTGTCAGTGTGTTTCACTGTGTGTGTGTCAGTCTGTGTCACTGTGTGTGTGTGGGTCAGTGTGTGTCACTGTGTGTTTGTGTCAATGTGTATCACTGTGTGTGTGTGTTAGTGAGTATCTCTGTGTGTCTGTGTGTGTCAGTGTGTATCATTGTGTTTCTGTGTGATTCACTGTGTGTTTGTGTGTGTGAGGGTCAGTGTGCATCACTGTGTGTGTGTGTGTGTGTGTGTGTGAGGGTCAGGGTGTGTTACTCTGTCGGTCAGTGTGTATCACTGTGTGTGTGTCAGTGTGTATCACTGTGTATGTGTGTGTGTGTGTGTCAGTGTGTGTCACTGTGTGTGTGTGGGTCAGTGTGTGTTGCTGTGTGGGTCAGTGTGTATCACTGTGTGTGTGTGTCAGTGTGTATCACTGTGTGTGTGGGTGTGTCAGTGTGTGTCACTGTGTGTGTGTGTGTGTCAGTGTGTATCACTGTGTGTCTGTGTGTGTCAGTGTGTATCATTGTGTGTCTGTGTGTATCACTGTGTGTTTGCGTGTGTGTGGGTCAGTGTGCATCACTTTGTGTGGGGGTCAGTGTGTGTTACTGTGTGGGTTAGTGTGTATCACTGTATGTGTGTGTCAGTGTGTAACACTGTGTGTGTCACTGAGTGTGCCACTGTGTGTGTCCATAAGACCATAAGACCATAAGACATAGGAGCGGAAGTAAGGCCATTCGGCCCATCGAGTCCACTCCACCATTCAATCATGGTTGATTTCAACTCCATTTACCCGCTCTCTCCCCATAGCCCTTAATTCCTCGAGAAATCAAGAATTTATCAATTTCTGTCTTGAAGACGCTCAACGTCTCGGCCTCCACAGCCCTCTGTGGCAATGAATTCCACAGACCCACCACTCTCTGGCTGAAGAAATTTCTCCTCATCTCTGTTCTAAAGTGACTCCCTTTTATTCTAAGGCTGTGCCCCCGCGTCCTAGTCTCCCCTGTTAATGGAAACAACTTCCCTACGTCCATCCTATCTAAGCCGTTCATTATCTTGTAAGTTTCTATCAGATCTCCCCTCAACCTCCTAAACTCCAATGAATATAATCCCACGATCCTCAGACGTTCATCGTATGTCAGGCCTACCATTCCTGGGATCATCCGTGTGAATCTCCGCTGGACCCGCTCCAGTGCCAGTATGTCCTTCCTGAGGTGTGGGGCCCAAAATTGCACACAGTGCTCCAAATGGGGCCTAACCAGTGCTCTATAAAGCCTCAGAAGTACATCCCTGCTTTTGTATTCCAAGCCTCTTGAGATAAATGACAACATTACATTTGCTTTCCTAATTACGGACTCAACCTGCAAGTTTACCTTTAGAGAATGCTGGACTAGGACTCCCAAGTCCCTTTGCACTTTAGCATTATGAATTTTGTCACCGTTTAGAAAATAGTCCATGCCTCTATTCTTTTTTCCAAAGTGTACGACCTCGCACTTGCCCACGTTGAATTTCATCAGCCACTTCTTGGACCACTCTCCTAAACTGTCTAAATCTTTCTGCAGCCTCCCCACCTCCTCAATACTACCTGCCCCTCCACCTATCTTTGTATCATCGGCAAACTTGGCCAGAATGCTCCCAGTCCCGTCATCTAGATCGTTAATATATAAAGAGAACAGCTGTGGCCCCAACACTGAACCCTGCGGGACACCACTTGTCACCGGTTGCCATTCTGAGAAAGAACATTTTATCCCAACTCTCTGCCTTCTGTCTGACAGCCAATCGTCAATTCATGTTAGTACCTTGCCTCGAATACCATGGGCCCTTATTTTACTCAGCAGTCTCCCGTGAGGCACCTTGTCAAAGGCCTTTTGGAAGTCAAGATAGATAACATCCATTGGCTCTCCTTGGTCTAACCTATTTGTTATCTCTTCAAAGAACTCTAACAGGTTTGTCAGGCACGACCTCCCCTTACTAAATCCATGCTGACTTGTCTTAATCCGACCCTGCACTTCCAAGAATTTAGAAATCTCATCCTTAACGATGGATTCTAGAATTTTGCCAACAACTGAGGTTAGGCTAATTGGCCTATAATTTTCCATCTTTTTTCTTGTTCCCTTCTTGAACAGTGGGGTTACAACAGCGATTTTCCAATCCTCTGGGACTTTCCCTGACTCCAGTGACTTTTGAAAGATCATAACTAACGCCTCCACTATTTCTTCAGCTATCTCCTTTAGAACTCTAGGATGTAGCCCATCTGGGCCCGGAGATTTATCAATTTTCAGACCTTTTAGTTTCTCTAGCACTTTCTCCTTTGTGATGGCAACCATATTCAACTCTGCCCCCTGACTTTCCTGAATTGTTGGGATATTTCTCATGTCTTCTACTGTGAAGACTGACGCAAAGTACTTATTAAGTTCCACAGCTATTTCCTTGTCTCCCATCACTAGATTACCAGCGTCATTTTGGAGCGGCCCAATGTCTACTTTTGCCTCCCGTTTGTTTTTAATGTATTTAAAGAAACTTTTACTATCATTCCTAATGTTACTGGCTAGCCTACCTTCATATTTGATCCTCTCCTTCCTTATTTCTCTCTTTGTTATCCTCTGTTTGTTTTTATAGCCTTCCCAATCTTCTGACTTCCCACTACTCTTTGCCACATTATAGGCTCTCTCTTTTGCCTTGATGCATTCCCTGACTTCCTTTGTCAGCCATGGCTGCCTAATCCCCCCTCTGATAACCTTTCTTTTGTTTGGGATGAACCTCTGCACTGTGTCCTCAATTACTCCCAGAAACTCCTGCCATTGCTGTTCTACTGTCTTTCCCACTAGGCTCTGCTTCCAGTCGATTTTTGTCAGTTCCTCCCTCATGCGCCTGTAATTACCTTTATTTAACTGCAGAACCTTCACATCTGATTCTGCCTTCCTTCTTTCAAATTGCAGACTGAATTCTACCATATTATGATCACTGCTTCCTAAGTGTTCCCTTACTTTAAGATCTTTTATCACGTCTGGCTCATTACATAACACTAAGTCCAGAATAGCCTGTTCCCTCGTGGGCTCCATCACAAGCTGTTCCAAAAAGCCGTCCTGTAAACATTCAATGAATTCCCTTTCTTTGGGTCCACTGGCAACATTATTTACCCAGTCCACCTGCATATTGAAATCCCCCATGATCACTGTGACCTTGCCTTTCTGACATGCCCTTTCTATTTCGTGGTGCATTTTGTGCCCCTGGTCCTGACCACTGTCAGGAGGCCTGTACATAACTCCCATTATGGTTTTTTTGCCTTTGTGGTTCCTTAACTCTACCCACACAGACTCCACATCGTCTGACCCTATGTCGTTTAGTGCTATTGATTTAATTTCATTTCTAATTAACAAGGCAACCCCGCCCCCTCTACCCACCCCTCTGTCTTTTCGATAGGTTGTGAATCCCTGGATGTTTAACTGCCAGTCCTGAACCCCCTGCAACCACGTCTCTGTGATGCCTACCACATCATACCTGCCAGTCACAATCTGGGCCACAAGCTCATCTATCTTGTTCCGGACACTGCGGGCATTTAAATATAGCACCTTTAATTCCCTATTGACCGTCCCTTTTTGTTTTCGTAGTGTGGTGGACCTTGGTTTACTGAGCCTTTCCAGACACTGTGTCATATTTTGTGAGATGGGGACTATCGTAACCTCTCCTGAGTGCTGTATTTTCGTGATTTTTTGTAATCCTAAGCAGCTACGCTTCCCACTGATTCCTTCACCTCTTGGTTCCCTGACTTTCCCTTCCCCCCCAATCTCTAGTTTAAAGTCCTATTGACCACCCCATTTACTCTCTTCGCCAGAACACTGATCCCAGCTCGGTCCAGGTGGAGACCATCCCAACGGTATAGGTCCCCCCTGCCCCAAAACTGATGCCAGTGTCCCATGAAAAAGAACCCTTCTTTCCCACACCACTCTTTCAGCCACCTGTTAACTTCCCTTATTCTTGCCTCCCTATGCCAATTTGCACGTGGCTCGGGCAGTAATCCGGAGATTATGACCCTTGAGGACCTGTTTTTTAATTTGAATCCTAGCTCTTTGTAATCTCTAAACAGGTCCTCTTTCCTAGACGTGCCTATGTTGTTGGTACCAACATGGACCACAACAACTGGATCCTCCCCCTCCCTCTCCAGTATCCTTTCAAGCCGGTCAGAGATGTCCCGCACCCTAGCACCGGGCAGGCAACATACCATGCGGGACACTCTATCCTGCTCACAAAGGATCCTATCTATCCCCCTGATAATAGAATCCCCTACAACTACAACTTGCCTATTTACTTCCTCCCCTTGAATGGCCTGCTGAACCATGGTGCCTTGGTCAGCTGACTCATCCTTCCTGCAGCCCTGTTTGCCATCCACACAGGGAGCAAGTGCCTCGTACCTGTTGGACAGGGTCAAGGGCTGAGGCTCCTGAGTTCCTGACTGCTGGTTCCCTTTACCTGCCTGACTTGCAGTCACACCCTGCTGTCCCTGGCCACTGGCAGGATTTAAACTATTTACTCTGACAGGTGTGACTGCCTCCTGAAACACAGTGTCCAGGTAAGTCTCCCCCTCCCGGATGTGCCTCAGTGTTTGAAGCTCAGACTCCAGCTCATCAACTCTGAGCCGGAGTTTTTCAAGCAGCCAACACTTACTGCAGATGTGGTCGCTGTAGCTCGCAATGGGATCTGCCAGCTCCCACATCAAGCAGCTCAAGCACATCACCTGACCAGCCATCTCTAATTAATTAATTAGTTTAATTTCAGTTTATGAGTTTAGCTGTGTTTTTTTTTAAATTTGGGGCAGATTTGCTATCAACCAATCAACCAATTGTGTGTCAGTGAGTATCACTGTGTGTGTGTGTGTCAGAGTGTATCACTGTGTGTGTGTGTGTGTGTGTGTGTGTGTGTGTGTGTGCGTCAGTGTGTAGCACTGCGTGGGTGTGTCAGTGCGTGTCACTGTGTGTGTGTGTTTGTATGTCAATGTGTATCACTGTGTGTGTGTGTCAGTATGTATCACTGTGTGTGTGTGCGTCAGTGCGTATCACTGTCTGTGTGTGTGTCAGTGTGTATCACTGCATGTGTTTGTGTGTGTCAGTGTGTATCACTGTGTGTGTGTGTGTGGCAGTGTGTGTCACTGTGTGTGTGTCCGTGTGTGTGTGGGGCAGTGTGTATCACTGTGTGTGTGTGTGTGTCAGTGTGTATCACTGTGTGTGTATGTTTCTGTGCGGATTACTGTGTGTGTCACCGTGTGTGTCTGTCTGTGTCAGTGTGGATCACTTTCTGTGTGTGTGTGTCAGTGTGTGTCACTGTGTGTGTGTGTGTGTCCGTGTGTGTGGGTCAGTGTGTATCACTGTGTGTGTATGTGAAAGTGCGTATCACTGTGTGTGTCACCGTGTGTGTGTCTGTGTCAGTGAGTATCACTATGTGTATGTGTGTCACTGTGTATCACTGTGTGTGTGTGTCAGTGTGTATCACTGTATGTCAGTGTGTATCACTGTGTGTGTGTGTGTGTGTCAGTGTGTTTCACTGTGTGTGTGTCAGTGTGTGTCACTGTGTGTGTGTGTGGTCTAGTGTGTATCACTGTGTGTGTGTGTGTGAAAGTGTATCACTGTGTGTGTGTGTGTTTTAGTGTGTATCAATGTGTGTGTGTGTCAGTGTGTATCACTGTGTGTGAGTGTGTCAGTGTGTATCACTTTGTGTGTGTGTGTGTTCGTGTGTTTCACTGTGTGTGTGTCAGTGTGTGTCACTGTGTGTCACTGTGTGTGTGTGTGTGGGTCAGTGCGTGTCACTGTGCGTGTGTGTGTGTGTGGGTGTGTGTGTGTTTGTGTGTCAGTGTGTATCACTGTGTGTGTATGTGTAAGTGCGTATCACTGTGTGTGTCACCGTGTGTGTGTCTGTATCAGTGAGTATCACTGTGTGTGTGTTTGTTAGTGTGTATCACTGTGTGTGTGTGTCAGTGTGTATCACTGTGTGTCAGTGTGTCAGTGTGTATCACTGTGTGTGTGTGTGTGTATGTGTGTCAGTGTGTTTCACTGTGTGTGTGTCAGTCTGTGTCACTGTGTGTGTGTGGGTCAGTGTGTGTCACTGTGTGTTTGTGTCAATGTGTATCACTGTGTGTGTGTGTTAGTGAGTATCTCTGTGTGTCTGTGTGTGTCAGTGTGTATCATTGTGTTTCTGTGTGATTCACTGTGTGTTTGTGTGTGTGAGGGTCAGTGTGCATCACTGTGTGTGTGTGTGTGTGTGTGTGTGTGAGGGTCAGGGTGTGTTACTCTGTCGGTCAGTGTGTATCACTGTGTGTGTGTCAGTGTGTATCACTGTGTATGTGTGTGTGTGTGTGTCAGTGTGTGTCACTGTGTGTGTGTGGGTCAGTGTGTGTTGCTGTGTGGGTCAGTGTGTATCACTGTGTGTGTGTGTCAGTGTGTATCACTGTGTGTGTGGGTGTGTCAGTGTGTGTCACTGTGTGTGTGTGTGTGTCAGTGTGTATCACTGTGTGTCTGTGTGTGTCAGTGTGTATCATTGTGTGTCTGTGTGTATCACTGTGTGTTTGCGTGTGTGTGGGTCAGTGTGCATCACTTTGTGTGGGGGTCAGTGTGTGTTACTGTGTGGGTTAGTGTGTATCACTGTATGTGTGTGTCAGTGTGTAACACTGTGTGTGTCACTGAGTGTGCCACTGTGTGTGTCCATAAGACCATAAGACCATAAGACATAGGAGCGGAAGTAAGGCCATTCGGCCCATCGAGTCCACTCCACCATTCAATCATGGTTGATTTCAACTCCATTTACCCGCTCTCTCCCCATAGCCCTTAATTCCTCGAGAAATCAAGAATTTATCAATTTCTGTCTTGAAGACGCTCAACGTCTCGGCCTCCACAGCCCTCTGTGGCAATGAATTCCACAGACCCACCACTCTCTGGCTGAAGAAATTTCTCCTCATCTCTGTTCTAAAGTGACTCCCTTTTATTCTAAGGCTGTGCCCCCGCGTCCTAGTCTCCCCTGTTAATGGAAACAACTTCCCTACGTCCATCCTATCTAAGCCGTTCATTATCTTGTAAGTTTCTATCAGATCTCCCCTCAACCTCCTAAACTCCAATGAATATAATCCCACGATCCTCAGACGTTCATCGTATGTCAGGCCTACCATTCCTGGGATCATCCGTGTGAATCTCCGCTGGACCCGCTCCAGTGCCAGTATGTCCTTCCTGAGGTGTGGGGCCCAAAATTGCTCACAGTACTCCAAATGGGGCCTAACCAGTGCTCTATAAAGCCTCAGAAGTACATCCCTGCTTTTGTATTCCAAGCCTCTTGAGATAAATGACAACATTACATTTGCTTTCCTAATTACGGACTCAACCTGCAAGTTTACCTTTAGAGAATGCTGGACTAGGACTCCCAAGTCCCTTTGCACTTTAGCATTATGAATTTTGTCACCGTTTAGAAAATAGTCCATGCCTCTATTCTTTTTTCCAAAGTGTACGACCTCGCACTTGCCCACGTTGAATTTCATCAGCCACTTCTTGGACCACTCTCCTAAACTGTCTAAATCTTTCTGCAGCCTCCCCACCTCCTCAATACTACCTGCCCCTCCACCTATCTTTGTATCATCGGCAAACTTGGCCAGAATGCTCCCAGTCCCGTCATCTAGATCGTTAATATATAAAGAGAACAGCTGTGGCCCCAACACTGAACCCTGCGGGACACCACTTGTCACCGGTTGCCATTCTGAGAAAGAACATTTTATCCCAACTCTCTGCCTTCTGTCTGACAGCCAATCGTCAATTCATGTTAGTACCTTGCCTCGAATACCATGGGCCCTTATTTTACTCAGCAGTCTCCCGTGAGGCACGTTGTCAAAGGCCTTTTGGAAGTCAAGATAGATAACATCCATTGGCTCTCCTTGGTCTAACCTATTTGTTATCTCTTCAAAGAACTCTAACAGGTTTGTCAGGCACGACCTCCCCTTACTAAATCCATGCTGACTTGTCTTAATCCGACCCTGCACTTCCAAGAATTTAGAAATCTCATCCTTAACGATGGATTCTAGAATTTTGCCAACAACTGAGGTTAGGCTAATTGGCCTATAATTTTCCATCTTTTTTCTTGTTCCCTTCTTGAACAGTGGGGTTACAACAGCGATTTTCCAATCCTCTGGGACTTTCCCTGACTCCAGTGACTTTTGAAAGATCATAACTAACGCCTCCACTATTTCTTCAGCTATCTCCTTTAGAACTCTAGGATGTAGCCCATCTGGGCCCGGAGATTTATCAATTTTCAGACCTTTTAGTTTCTCTAGCACTTTCTCCTTTGTGATGGCAACCATATTCAACTCTGCCCCCTGACTTTTCTGAATTGTTGGGATATTTCTCATGTCTTCTACTGTGAAGACTGACGCAAAGTACTTATTAAGTTCCACAGCTATTTCCTTGTCTCCCATCACTAGATTACCAGCGTCATTTTGGAGCGGCCCAATGTCTACTTTTGCCTCCCGTTTGTTTTTAATGTATTTAAAGAAACTTTTACTATCATTCCTAATGTTACTGGCTAGCCTACCTTCATATTTGATCCTCTCCTTCCTTATTTCTCTCTTTGTTATCCTCTGTTTGTTTTTATAGCCTTCCCAATCTTCTGACTTCCCACTACTCTTTGCCACATTATAGGCTCTCTCTTTTGCCTTGATGCATTCCCTGACTTCCTTTGTCAGCCATGGCTGCCTAATCCCCCCTCTGATAACCTTTCTTTTGTTTGGGATGAACCTCTGCACTGTGTCCTCAATTACTCCCAGAAACTCCTGCCATTGCTGTTCTACTGTCTTTCCCACTAGGCTCTGCTTCCAGTCGATTTTTGTCAGTTCCTCCCTCATGCGCCTGTAATTACCTTTATTTAACTGCAGAACCTTCACATCTGATTCTGCCTTCCTTCTTTCAAATTGCAGACTGAATTCTACCATATTATGATCACTGCTTCCTAAGTGTTCCCTTACTTTAAGATCTTTTATCACGTCTGGCTCATTACATAACACTAAGTCCAGAATAGCCTGTTCCCTCGTGGGCTCCATCACAAGCTGTTCCAAAAAGCCGTCCTGTAAACATTCAATGAATTCCCTTTCTTTGGGTCCACTGGCAACATTATTTACCCAGTCCACCTGCATATTGAAATCCCCCATGATCACTGTGACCTTGCCTTTCTGACATGCCCTTTCTATTTCGTGGTGCATTTTGTGCCCCTGGTCCTGACCACTGTCAGGAGGCCTGTACATAACTCCCATTATGGTTTTTTTGCCTTTGTGGTTCCTTAACTCTACCCACACAGACTCCACATCGTCTGACCCTATGTCGTTTAGTGCTATTGATTTAATTTCATTTCTAATTAACAAGGCAACCCCGCCCCCTCTACCCACCCCTCTGTCTTTTCGATAGGTTGTGAATCCCTGGATGTTTAACTGCCAGTCCTGAACCCCCTGCAACCACGTCTCTGTGATGCCTACCACATCATACCTGCCAGTCACAATCTGGGCCACAAGCTCATCTATCTTGTTCCGGACACTGCGGGCATTTAAATATAGCACCTTTAATTCCCTATTGACCGTCCCTTTTTGTTTTCGTAGTGTGGTGGACCTTGGTTTACTGAGCCTTTCCAGACACTGTGTCATATTTTGTGAGATGGGGACTATCGTAACCTCTCCTGAGTGCTGTATTTTCGTGATTTTTTGTAATCCTAAGCAGCTACGCTTCCCACTGATTCCTTCACCTCTTGGTTCCCTGACTTTCCCTTCCCCCCCAATCTCTAGTTTAAAGTCCTATTGACCACCCCATTTACTCTCTTCGCCAGAACACTGATCCCAGCTCGGTCCAGGTGGAGACCATCCCAACGGTATAGGTCCCCCCTGCCCCAAAACTGATGCCAGTGTCCCATGAAAAAGAACCCTTCTTTCCCACACCACTCTTTCAGCCACCTGTTAACTTCCCTTATTCTTGCCTCCCTATGCCAATTTGCACGTGGCTCGGGCAGTAATCCGGAGATTATGACCCTTGAGGACCTGTTTTTTAATTTGAATCCTAGCTCTTTGTAATCTCTAAACAGGTCCTCTTTCCTAGACGTGCCTATGTTGTTGGTACCAACATGGACCACAACAACTGGATCCTCCCCCTCCCTCTCCAGTATCCTTTCAAGCCGGTCAGAGATGTCCCGCACCCTAGCACCGGGCAGGCAACATACCATGCGGGACACTCTATCCTGCTCACAAAGGATCCTATCTATCCCCCTGATAATAGAATCCCCTACAACTACAACTTGCCTATTTACTTCCTCCCCTTGAATGGCCTGCTGAACCATGGTGCCTTGGTCAGCTGACTCATCCTTCCTGCAGCCCTGTTTGCCATCCACACAGGGAGCAAGTGCCTCGTACCTGTTGGACAGGGTCAAGGGCTGAGGCTCCTGAGTTCCTGACTGCTGGTTCCCTTTACCTGCCTGACTTGCAGTCACACCCTGCTGTCCCTGGCCACTGGCAGGATTTAAACTATTTACTCTGACAGGTGTGACTGCCTCCTGAAACACAGTGTCCAGGTAAGTCTCCCCCTCCCGGATGTGCCTCAGTGTTTGAAGCTCAGACTCCAGCTCATCAACTCTGAGCCGGAGTTTTTCAAGCAGCCAACACTTACTGCAGATGTGGTCGCTGTAGCTCGCAATGGGATCTGCCAGCTCCCACATCAAGCAGCTCAAGCACATCACCTGACCAGCCATCTCTAATTAATTAATTAGTTTAATTTCAGTTTATGAGTTTAGCTGTGTTTTTTTTTTAAATTTGGGGCAGATTTGCTATCAACCAATCAACCAATTGTGTGTCAGTGAGTATCACTGTGTGTGTGTGTGTCAGAGTGTATCACTGTGTGTGTGTGTGTGTGTGTGTGTGTGCGTCAGTGTGTAGCACTGCGTGGGTGTGTCAGTGCGTGTCACTGTGTGTGTGTGTTTGTATGTCAATGTGTATCACTGTGTGTGTGTGTCAGTATGTATCACTGTGTGTGTGTGCGTCAGTGCGTATCACTGTCTGTGTGTGTGTCAGTGTGTATCACTGCATGTGTTTGTGTGTGTCAGTGTGTATCACTGTGTGTGTGTGTGTGGCAGTGTGTGTCACTGTGTGTGTGTCCGTGTGTGTGTGGGGCAGTGTGTATCACTGTGTGTGTGTGTGTGTCAGTGTGTATCACTGTGTGTGTATGTTTCTGTGCGGATTACTGTGTGTGTCACCGTGTGTGTCTGTCTGTGTCAGTGTGGATCACTTTCTGTGTGTGTGTGTCAGTGTGTGTCACTGTGTGTGTGTGTGTGTCCGTGTGTGTGGGTCAGTGTGTATCACTGTGTGTGTATGTGAAAGTGCGTATCACTGTGTGTGTCACCGTGTGTGTGTCTGTGTCAGTGAGTATCACTATGTGTATGTGTGTCACTGTGTATCACTGTGTGTGTGTGTCAGTGTGTATCACTGTATGTCAGTGTGTATCACTGTGTGTGTGTGTGTGTGTCAGTGTGTTTCACTGTGTGTGTGTCAGTGTGTGTCACTGTGTGTGTGTGTGGTCTAGTGTGTATCACTGTGTGTGTGTGTGTGAAAGTGTATCACTGTGTGTGTGTGTGTTTTAGTGTGTATCAATGTGTGTGTGTGTCAGTGTGTATCACTGTGTGTGAGTGTGTCAGTGTGTATCACTTTGTGTGTGTGTGTGTTCGTGTGTTTCACTGTGTGTGTGTCAGTGTGTGTCACTGTGTGTCACTGTGTGTGTGTGTGTGGGTCAGTGCGTGTCACTGTGTGTGTGTGTCAGTGTGTATCACTGTGTGTGTGTGTCAGTGAGTATCTGAATGTGTGTGTTTCTGTCAGTGTGTATAACTGTGTGTGTGTCAGTGTGCGTCACTGTGTGTGTGTGGGTCAGTGTGCATCAATGTGTGTGTGTGTGTGTGGGTCAGTGTGTGTTACTGTGTGGGTCAGTGTGTATCACTGTGTGTGTGTCAGTTTGTATCACTGTGTGTATCACTGAGTGTGTCAGTGTGTGTCAGTGTGTATCACTGTGTGTGTGTGTGTGTCAGTGTGTATCACTGTGTGTGTGTGTGTGTCAGTGTGTATCACTGTGTGTGTGTGTGTGTTTGTATGTCAATGTGTATCACTGTGTGTGTGTGTCAGTATGTATCAATGTGTGTGTGTGCGTCAATGCGTATCACTGTCTGCGTGTGTGTCAGTGTGTATCACTGCATGTGTTTGTGTGTGTCAGTGTGTATCACTGTGTGTGTGTGTGTGTGTGTGTGTGTGTGGCAGTGTGTGTCACTGTGTGTGTGTCCGTGTGTGTGTGGGGCAGTGTGTATCACTGTGTGTGTGTGTGTGTGTGTCAGTGTGTATCACTGTGTGTGTATGTTTCTGTGCGGATTACTGTGTGTGTCACCGTGTGTGTCTGTCTGTGTCAGTGTGTATCACTGTCTGTGTGTGTGTGTTTCAGTGTGTGTCACTGTGTGTGTGTGTGTCCGTGTGTGTGAGGGTGAGTGTGTATCACTGTGTGTTTATGTGAAAGTGCGTATCACTGTGTGTGTCACCGTGTGTGTGTCTGTGTCAGTGAGTATCACAATGTGTGTGTGTGTCACTGTGTATCACTGTGTGTGTGTTTGTTAGTGTGTATCACTGTGTGTGTGTGTCTCAGTGTGTATCACTGTATGTCAGTGTGTATCACTGTGTGTGTGTTTGTGTGTGTGTGTGTCAGTGTGTTTCACTGTGTGTGTGTCAGTGTGTCTCACTGTGTGTGTGTGGTTCAGTTTGTATCACTGTGTGTGTGTGTGTCTTTGAGTATCTCTGTGTGTGTTTGTGTCAGTGTGTATCACTGTGTGTGTGTCAGTGTGTGTCACTGTGTGTGTTTGGGTCAGTGTGTATCACTGTGTGTTTGGGTCAGTGTGCATCACTGTGTGTGTGTTTGTCAGTGTGTATCACTATGTGTGTGTGTCAGTGTGTATCACTGTGTGTGGATGTGTCAGTGCGTATTACTGTGTGTGTCACCTTGTGTGTGTGTCTGTGTCAGTGTGAATCACTGTGTGTGTATGTGTTTTAGTGTATATCAATTTGTGTGTGTGTCAGTTTGAATCACTGTGTGTGAGTGAGCCAGTGTGTCTCTTTGTGTGTGTGTGTTAGTGTGTTTCACTGTGTGTGGGTCAGTGCGTGTCACTGTGTGTGTGTGTCAGTGTGTATCACTGTGTTGTGTGTCAGTGAGTATCTGTATGTGTGTGTTTGTGTCAGTGTGTATAAATGTGTGTGTGTCAGTGTGTGTCACTGTGTCTTTGTGGGTCAGTGTGCATCAATGTGTGTGTGTGTGTGTGTGTGTGTGGGTCAGTGTGTGTTACTGTGTGGGTCAGTGTGTATCACTGTGTGTGTGTCAGTGTGTGTCACTGTGTGTGTGTGGGTGTGTGTGTGTTTGTGTGTCAGTGTGTATCACTGTGTGTGTTGTATGTGTAAGTGCGTATCACTGTGTGTGTCACCGTGTGTGTGTCTCTATCAGTGAGTATCACTGTGTGTGTGTTTCACTGTGTATCACATGTGTGTGTTTGTTAGTGTGTATCACTGTGTGTGTGTGTCAGTGTGTATCACTGTGTGTCAGTGTGTCAGTGTGTATCACTGTGTGTGTGTGTGTGTGTCAGTGTTTTTCACTGTGTGTGTGTCAGTGTGTTTCACTGTGTGTGTGGGTCAGTGTGTGTCACTGTGTGTTTGTGTCAGTGTGTATCACTGTGTGTGTGTGTGTCAGTGAGTATCGCTGTGTGTCTGTGTGTGTCAGTGTGTATCATTGTGTGTCTGTGTGTATCACTGTGTGTTTGTGTGTGTGTGGGTCAGTGTGCATCACTGTGTGTGTGTGTGTGGGGGGGTCAGGGTGTGTTACTCTGTCGGTCAGTGTGCATCACTGTGTGTGTGTGTCAGTGTGTTTCACTGTGTGTGTGCGTGTGTGTGTCAGTGTGTGTCACTGTGTGTGTGTGGGTCAGTGTGTGTTACTGTGTGGGTCAGTGTGTATCACTGTGTGTGTGTGTGTCAGTGTGTATCACTGTGTGTGTGTGTGTCAGTGTGTGTCACTGTGTGTGTGTGTCAGTGTGTATCACTGTGTGTCTGTGTGTGTCAGTGTTTATCATTGTGTGTCTGTGTGTATCACTGTGTGTGTCACTGAGTGTGCCACTGTGTGTGTCAGTGAGTATCACTGTGTGTGTGTGTGTCAGAGTGTATCACTGTGTGTGTGTGTGTCAGTGTGTATCACTGTGTGTCTGTGTGTGTCAGTGTGTATCATTGTGTGTGTGTGTCAGTGTGTATCACTGTATGTCAGTGTGTATCACTGTGTGTGTGTGTGTGTGTCAGTGTGTTTCACTGTGTGTGTGTCAGTGTGTGTCACTGTGTGTGTGTGTGGTCTAGTGTGTATCACTGTGTGTGTGTGTGTGAAAGTGTATCACTGTGTGTGTGTGTGTTTTAGTGTGTATCAATGTGTGTGTGTGTCAGTGTGTATCACTGTGTGTGAGTGTGTCAGTGTGTATCACTTTGTGTGTGTGTGTGTTCGTGTGTTTCACTGTGTGTGTGTCAGTGTGTGTCACTGTGTGTCACTGTGTGTGTGTGGGTCAGTGCGTGTCACTGTGTGTGTGTGTCAGTGTGTATCACTGTGTGTGTGTGTCAGTGAGTATCTGAATGTGTGTGTTTCTGTCAGTGTGTATAACTGTGTGTGTGTCAGTGTGCGTCACTGTGTGTGTGTGGGTCAGTGTGCATCAATGTGTGTGTGGGTGTGTGGGTCAGTGTGTGTTACTGTGTGGGTCAGTGTGTATCACTGTGTGTGTGTCAGTTTGTATCACTGTGTGTATCACTGAGTGTGTCAGTGTGTGTCAGTGTGTATCACTGTGTGTGTGTGTGTGTCAGTGTGTATCACTGTGTGTGTGTGTGTGTCAGTGTGTATCACTGTGTGTGTGTGTGTGTTTGTATGTCAATGTGTATCACTGTGTGTGTTTCAGTATGTATCAATGTGTGTGTGTGCGTCAATGCGTATCACTGTCTGCGTGTGTGTCAGTGTGTATCACTGCATGTGTTTGTGTGTGTCAGTGTGTATCACTGTGTGTGTGTGTGTGTGTGTGTGTGTGTGTGTGGCAGTGTGTGTCACTGTGTGTGTGTCCGTGTGTGTGTGGGGCAGTGTGTATCACTGTGTGTGTGTGTGTGTGTGTCAGTGTGTATCACTGTGTGTGTATGTTTCTGTGCGGATTACTGTGTGTGTCACCGTGTGTGTCTGTCTGTGTCAGTGTGTATCACTGTCTGTGTGTGTGTGTTTCAGTGTGTGTCACTGTGTGTGTGTGTCCGTGTGTGTGTGGGTCAGTGGGTATCACTGTGTGTGTATGTGAAAGTGCGTATCACTGTGTGTGTCACCGGGTGTGTGTCTGTGTCAGTGAGTATCACTGTGTGTGTGTGTCACTGTGTATCACTGTGTGTGTGTTTGTTTGTGTGTATCACTGTGTGTGTGTGTCAGTGTGTATCACTGTATCTCAGTGTGTATCACTGTATGTGTGTGTCTGTGTCAGTGTGTTTCACTGTGTATGTGTGTGTCAGTGTGTGTCACTGTGTGTGTGTGGTTCAGTGTGTATTACTGTGTCTGTGTGTCTTTGAGTATCTCTGTGTGTGTTTGTGTCAGTGTGTATCACTGTGTGTGTGTCAGTGTGTGTCACTGTGTGTTTTTGGGTCAGTGTGTATCACTGTGTGTTTGGGTCAGTGTGTATCACTGTGTGTGAGATTGTCAGTGTGTATCAAATTGTGTGTGTGTGTGTTAGAGTGTTTCACCGTGTGTGTGTCAGTGTGTGTCACTGTGTGTGTGTGTGTGGGTCAGTGCGTGTCACTGTGTGTGTGTGTCAATGTGTATCACTGTGTGTGTGTGTCAGTGAGTGTCTGTGTGTGTGTGTTTGTGTCAGTGTGTATAACTGTGTGTGTGTCAGTGTGTGTCACTGTGTGTGTGTGGGTCAGTGTGCATCAATGTGTGTGTGTGTGTGTGTGTGTGGGTCAGTGTGTGTTACTGTGTGGGTCAGTGTGTATCACTGTGTGTGTGTCAGTCTGTATCACTGTGTGTATCACTGAGTGTGTCACTGTGTGTGTCAGTGTGTATCACTGTGTGTGTGTGTGTGTCAGTGTGTATCACTGTGTGTGTGTGTGTGTGTGTGTGTGCGTCAGTGTGTAGCACTGTGTGGGTGTGACAGTGTGTGGCAATGTGTGTGTGTGTGTGTGTGTATATGTCAATGTGTATCACTGGGTGTCTGTGTGTCAGTGTGTATCACTGTGTGTGTGTGCGTCAGTGCGTATCACTGTGTGTGTGTGTCAGTGTGTGTCACTGCGTGTGTTTGTGTGTGTCAGTGTGTGTCACTGTGGGTGTGGCCGTCTGTGTGTGGGGCAGTGTGTATCACTGTGTGTGTGTGTGTGTGTGTGTGTCAGTGTGTATCACTGTGTGTGTTTGTTTCATGGCGTATACTATGTGTGTCACCGAGTGTGTGTGTGTGTGTGTGTGTCAGTGTGTGTCACTGTGTGTGTGTCCGTGTGTGTGTGGGTCAGTGTGTATCACTGTGCGTGTGTGTGTGTGTGGGTGTGTGTGTGTGTTTGTGTGTCAGTGTGTATCACTGTGTGTGTATGTGTAAGTGCGTATCACTGTGTGTGTCACCGTGTGTGTGTCTGTATCAGTGAGTATCACTGTGTGTGTGTTTGTTAGTGTGTATCACTGTGTGTGTGTGTCAGTGTGTATCACTGTGTGTCAGTGTGTATCACAGTGTGTGTGTGGGTCAGTGTGTATCACTGTGCGTGTGTGTGTGTGTGGGTGTGTGTGTGTGTTTGTGTGTCAGTGTGTATCACTGTGTGTGTATGTGTAAGTGCGTATCACTGTGTGTGTCACCGTGTGTGTGTCTGTATCAGTGAGTATCACTGTGTGTGTGTTTGTTAGTGTGTATCACTGTGTGTGTGTGTCAGTGTGTATCACTGTGTGTCAGTGTGTCAGTGTGTATCACTGTGTGTGTGTGTGTGTATGTGTGTCAGTGTGTTTCACTGTGTGTGTGTCAGTCTGTGTCACTGTGTGTGTGTGGGTCAGTGTGTGTCACTGTGTGTTTGTGTCAATGTGTATCACTGTGTGTGTGTGTTAGTGAGTATCTCTGTGTGTCTGTGTGTGTCAGTGTGTATCATTGTGTTTCTGTGTGATTCACTGTGTGTTTGTGTGTGTGAGGGTCAGTGTGCATCACTGTGTGTGTGTGTGTGTGTGTGTGTGAGGGTCAGGGTGTGTTACTCTGTCGGTCAGTGTGTATCACTGTGTGTGTGTCAGTGTGTATCACTGTGTATGTGTGTGTGTGTGTGTCAGTGTGTGTCACTGTGTGTGTGTGGGTCAGTGTGTGTTGCTGTGTGGGTCAGTGTGTATCACTGTGTGTGTGTGTCAGTGTGTATCACTGTGTGTGTGGGTGTGTCAGTGTGTGTCACTGTGTGTGTGTGTGTGTCAGTGTGTATCACTGTGTGTCTGTGTGTGTCAGTGTGTATCATTGTGTGTCTGTGTGTATCACTGTGTGTTTGCGTGTGTGTGGGTCAGTGTGCATCACTTTGTGTGGGGGTCAGTGTGTGTTACTGTGTGGGTTAGTGTGTATCACTGTATGTGTGTGTCAGTGTGTAACACTGTGTGTGTCACTGAGTGTGCCACTGTGTGTGTCCATAAGACCATAAGACCATAAGACATAGGAGCGGAAGTAAGGCCATTCGGCCCATCGAGTCCACTCCACCATTCAATCATGGTTGATTTCAACTCCATTTACCCGCTCTCTCCCCATAGCCCTTAATTCCTCGAGAAATCAAGAATTTATCAATTTCTGTCTTGAAGACGCTCAACGTCTCGGCCTCCACAGCCCTCTGTGGCAATGAATTCCACAGACCCACCACTCTCTGGCTGAAGAAATTTCTCCTCATCTCTGTTCTAAAGTGACTCCCTTTTATTCTAAGGCTGTGCCCCCGCGTCCTAGTCTCCCCTGTTAATGGAAACAACTTCCCTACGTCCATCCTATCTAAGCCGTTCATTATCTTGTAAGTTTCTATCAGATCTCCCCTCAACCTCCTAAACTCCAATGAATATAATCCCACGATCCTCAGACGTTCATCGTATGTCAGGCCTACCATTCCTGGGATCATCCGTGTGAATCTCCGCTGGACCCGCTCCAGTGCCAGTATGTCCTTCCTGAGGTGTGGGGCCCAAAATTGCACACAGTGCTCCAAATGGGGCCTAACCAGTGCTCTATAAAGCCTCAGAAGTACATCCCTGCTTTTGTATTCCAAGCCTCTTGAGATAAATGACAACATTACATTTGCTTTCCTAATTACGGACTCAACCTGCAAGTTTACCTTTAGAGAATGCTGGACTAGGACTCCCAAGTCCCTTTGCACTTTAGCATTATGAATTTTGTCACCGTTTAGAAAATAGTCCATGCCTCTATTCTTTTTTCCAAAGTGTACGACCTCGCACTTGCCCACGTTGAATTTCATCAGCCACTTCTTGGACCACTCTCCTAAACTGTCTAAATCTTTCTGCAGCCTCCCCACCTCCTCAATACTACCTGCCCCTCCACCTATCTTTGTATCATCGGCAAACTTGGCCAGAATGCTCCCAGTCCCGTCATCTAGATCGTTAATATATAAAGAGAACAGCTGTGGCCCCAACACTGAACCCTGCGGGACACCACTTGTCACCGGTTGCCATTCTGAGAAAGAACATTTTATCCCAACTCTCTGCCTTCTGTCTGACAGCCAATCGTCAATTCATGTTAGTACCTTGCCTCGAATACCATGGGCCCTTATTTTACTCAGCAGTCTCCCGTGAGGCACCTTGTCAAAGGCCTTTTGGAAGTCAAGATAGATAACATCCATTGGCTCTCCTTGGTCTAACCTATTTGTTATCTCTTCAAAGAACTCTAACAGGTTTGTCAGGCACGACCTCCCCTTACTAAATCCATGCTGACTTGTCTTAATCCGACCCTGCACTTCCAAGAATTTAGAAATCTCATCCTTAACGATGGATTCTAGAATTTTGCCAACAACTGAGGTTAGGCTAATTGGCCTATAATTTTCCATCTTTTTTCTTGTTCCCTTCTTGAACAGTGGGGTTACAACAGCGATTTTCCAATCCTCTGGGACTTTCCCTGACTCCAGTGACTTTTGAAAGATCATAACTAACGCCTCCACTATTTCTTCAGCTATCTCCTTTAGAACTCTAGGATGTAGCCCATCTGGGCCCGGAGATTTATCAATTTTCAGACCTTTTAGTTTCTCTAGCACTTTCTCCTTTGTGATGGCAACCATATTCAACTCTGCCCCCTGACTTTCCTGAATTGTTGGGATATTTCTCATGTCTTCTACTGTGAAGACTGACGCAAAGTACTTATTAAGTTCCACAGCTATTTCCTTGTCTCCCATCACTAGATTACCAGCGTCATTTTGGAGCGGCCCAATGTCTACTTTTGCCTCCCGTTTGTTTTTAATGTATTTAAAGAAACTTTTACTATCATTCCTAATGTTACTGGCTAGCCTACCTTCATATTTGATCCTCTCCTTCCTTATTTCTCTCTTTGTTATCCTCTGTTTGTTTTTATAGCCTTCCCAATCTTCTGACTTCCCACTACTCTTTGCCACATTATAGGCTCTCTCTTTTGCCTTGATGCATTCCCTGACTTCCTTTGTCAGCCATGGCTGCCTAATCCCCCCTCTGATAACCTTTCTTTTGTTTGGGATGAACCTCTGCACTGTGTCCTCAATTACTCCCAGAAACTCCTGCCATTGCTGTTCTACTGTCTTTCCCACTAGGCTCTGCTTCCAGTCGATTTTTGTCAGTTCCTCCCTCATGCGCCTGTAATTACCTTTATTTAACTGCAGAACCTTCACATCTGATTCTGCCTTCCTTCTTTCAAATTGCAGACTGAATTCTACCATATTATGATCACTGCTTCCTAAGTGTTCCCTTACTTTAAGATCTTTTATCACGTCTGGCTCATTACATAACACTAAGTCCAGAATAGCCTGTTCCCTCGTGGGCTCCATCACAAGCTGTTCCAAAAAGCCGTCCTGTAAACATTCAATGAATTCCCTTTCTTTGGGTCCACTGGCAACATTATTTACCCAGTCCACCTGCATATTGAAATCCCCCATGATCACTGTGACCTTGCCTTTCTGACATGCCCTTTCTATTTCGTGGTGCATTTTGTGCCCCTGGTCCTGACCACTGTCAGGAGGCCTGTACATAACTCCCATTATGGTTTTTTTGCCTTTGTGGTTCCTTAACTCTACCCACACAGACTCCACATCGTCTGACCCTATGTCGTTTAGTGCTATTGATTTAATTTCATTTCTAATTAACAAGGCAACCCCGCCCCCTCTACCCACCCCTCTGTCTTTTCGATAGGTTGTGAATCCCTGGATGTTTAACTGCCAGTCCTGAACCCCCTGCAACCACGTCTCTGTGATGCCTACCACATCATACCTGCCAGTCACAATCTGGGCCACAAGCTCATCTATCTTGTTCCGGACACTGCGGGCATTTAAATATAGCACCTTTAATTCCCTATTGACCGTCCCTTTTTGTTTTCGTAGTGTGGTGGACCTTGGTTTACTGAGCCTTTCCAGACACTGTGTCATATTTTGTGAGATGGGGACTATCGTAACCTCTCCTGAGTGCTGTATTTTCGTGATTTTTTGTAATCCTAAGCAGCTACGCTTCCCACTGATTCCTTCACCTCTTGGTTCCCTGACTTTCCCTTCCCCCCCAATCTCTAGTTTAAAGTCCTATTGACCACCCCATTTACTCTCTTCGCCAGAACACTGATCCCAGCTCGGTCCAGGTGGAGACCATCCCAACGGTATAGGTCCCCCCTGCCCCAAAACTGATGCCAGTGTCCCATGAAAAAGAACCCTTCTTTCCCACATCACTCTTTCAGCCACGTGTTAACTTCCCTTATTCTTGCCTCCCTATGCCAATTTGCACGTGGCTCGGGCAGTAATCCGGAGATTATGACCCTTGAGGACCTGTTTTTTAATTTGAATCCTAGCTCTTTGTAATCTCTAAACAGGTCCTCTTTCCTAGACGTGCCTATGTTGTTGGTACCAACATGGACCACAACAACTGGATCCTCCCCCTCCCTCTCCAGTATCCTTTCAAGCCGGTCAGAGATGTCCCGCACCCTAGCACCGGGCAGGCAACATACCATGCGGGACACTCTATCCTGCTCACAAAGGATCCTATCTATCCCCCTGATAATAGAATCCCCTACAACTACAACTTGCCTATTTACTTCCTCCCCTTGAATGGCCTGCTGAACCATGGTGCCTTGGTCAGCTGACTCATCCTTCCTGCAGCCCTGTTTGCCATCCACACAGGGAGCAAGTGCCTCGTACCTGTTGGACAGGGTCAAGGGCTGAGGCTCCTGAGTTCCTGACTGCTGGTTCCCTTTACCTGCCTGACTTGCAGTCACACCCTGCTGTCCCTGGCCACTGGCAGGATTTAAACTATTTACTCTGACAGGTGTGACTGCCTCCTGAAACACAGTGTCCAGGTAAGTCTCCCCCTCCCGGATGTGCCTCAGTGTTTGAAGCTCAGACTCCAGCTCATCAACTCTGAGCCGGAGTTTTTCAAGCAGCCAACACTTACTGCAGATGTGGTCGCTGTAGCTCGCAATGGGATCTGCCAGCTCCCACATCAAGCAGCTCAAGCACATCACCTGACCAGCCATCTCTAATTAATTAATTAGTTTAATTTCAGTTTATGAGTTTAGCTGTGTTTTTTTTTTAAATTTGGGGCAGATTTGCTATCAACCAATCAACCAATTGTGTGTCAGTGAGTATCACTGTGTGTGTGTGTGTCAGAGTGTATCACTGTGTGTGTGTGTGTGTGTGTGTGTGTGTGCGTCAGTGTGTAGCACTGCGTGGGTGTGTCAGTGCGTGTCACTGTGTGTGTGTGTTTGTATGTCAATGTGTATCACTGTGTGTGTGTGTCAGTATGTATCACTGTGTGTGTGTGCGTCAGTGCGTATCACTGTCTGTGTGTGTGTCAGTGTGTATCACTGCATGTGTTTGTGTGTGTCAGTGTGTATCACTGTGTGTGTGTGTGGCAGTGTGTGTCACTGTGTGTGTGTCCGTGTGTGTGTGGGGCAGTGTGTATCACTGTGTGTGTGTGTGTGTCAGTGTGTATCACTGTGTGTGTATGTTTCTGTGCGGATTACTGTGTGTGTCACCGTGTGTGTCTGTCTGTGTCAGTGTGGATCACTTTCTGTGTGTGTGTGTCAGTGTGTGTCACTGTGTGTGTGTGTGTGTCCGTGTGTGTGGGTCAGTGTGTATCACTGTGTGTGTATGTGAAAGTGCGTATCACTGTGTGTGTCACCGTGTGTGTGTCTGTGTCAGTGAGTATCACTATGTGTATGTGTGTCACTGTGTATCACTGTGTGTGTGTGTCAGTGTGTATCACTGTATGTCAGTGTGTATCACTGTGTGTGTGTGTGTGTGTCAGTGTGTTTCACTGTGTGTGTGTCAGTGTGTGTCACTGTGTGTGTGTGTGGTCTAGTGTGTATCACTGTGTGTGTGTGTGTGAAAGTGTATCACTGTGTGTGTGTGTGTTTTAGTGTGTATCAATGTGTGTGTGTGTCAGTGTGTATCACTGTGTGTGAGTGTGTCAGTGTGTATCACTTTGTGTGTGTGTGTGTTCGTGTGTTTCACTGTGTGTGTGTCAGTGTGTGTCACTGTGTGTCACTGTGTGTGTGTGGGTCAGTGCGTGTCACTGTGTGTGTGTGTCAGTGTGTATCACTGTGTGTGTGTGTCAGTGAGTATCTGAATGTGTGTGTTTCTGTCAGTGTGTATAACTGTGTGTGTGTCAGTGTGCGTCACTGTGTGTGTGTGGGTCAGTGTGCATCAATGTGTGTGTGGGTGTGTGGGTCAGTGTGTGTTACTGTGTGGGTCAGTGTGTATCACTGTGTGTGTGTCAGTTTGTATCACTGTGTGTATCACTGAGTGTGTCAGTGTGTGTCAGTGTGTATCACTGTGTGTGTGTGTGTGTCAGTGTGTATCACTGTGTGTGTGTGTGTGTCAGTGTGTATCACTGTGTGTGTGTGTGTGTTTGTATGTCAATGTGTATCACTGTGTGTGTTTCAGTATGTATCAATGTGTGTGTGTGCGTCAATGCGTATCACTGTCTGCGTGTGTGTCAGTGTGTATCACTGCATGTGTTTGTGTGTGTCAGTGTGTATCACTGTGTGTGTGTGTGTGTGTGTGTGTGTGTGTGTGGCAGTGTGTGTCACTGTGTGTGTGTCCGTGTGTGTGTGGGGCAGTGTGTATCACTGTGTGTGTGTGTGTGTGTGTCAGTGTGTATCACTGTGTGTGTATGTTTCTGTGCGGATTACTGTGTGTGTCACCGTGTGTGTCTGTCTGTGTCAGTGTGTATCACTGTCTGTGTGTGTGTGTTTCAGTGTGTGTCACTGTGTGTGTGTGTGTCCGTGTGTGTGAGGGTGAGTGTGTATCACTGTGTGTTTATGTGAAAGTGCGTATCACTGTGTGTGTCACCGTGTGTGTGTCTGTGTCAGTGAGTATCACTATGTGTGTGTGTGTCACTGTGTATCACTGTGTGTGTGTTTGTTAGTGTGTATCACTGTGTGTGTGTGTCTCAGTGTGTATCACTGTATGTCAGTGTGTATCACTGTGTGTGTGTTTGTGTGTGTGTGTGTGTCAGTGTGTTTCACTGTGTGTGTGTCAGTGTGTCTCACTGTGTGTGTGTGGTTCAGTTTGTATCACTGTGTGTGTGTGTGTCTTTGAGTATCTCTGTGTGTGTTTGTGTCAGTGTGTATCACTGTGTGTGTGTCAGTGTGTGTCACTGTGTGTGTTTGGGTCAGTGTGTATCACTGTGTGTTTGGGTCAGTGTGCATCACTGTGTGTGTGTTTGTCAGTGTGTATCACTATGTGTGTGTGTCAGTGTGTATCACTGTGTGTGGATGTGTCAGTGCGTATTACTGTGTGTGTCACCTTGTGTGTGTGTCTGTGTCAGTGTGAATCACTGTGTGTGTATGTGTTTTAGTGTATATCAATTTGTGTGTGTGTCAGTTTGAATCACTGTGTGTGAGTGAGCCAGTGTGTCTCTTTGTGTGTGTGTGTTAGTGTGTTTCACTGTGTGTGGGTCAGTGCGTGTCACTGTGTGTGTGTGTCAGTGTGTATCACTGTGTTGTGTGTCAGTGAGTATCTGTATGTGTGTGTTTGTGTCAGTGTGTATAAATGTGTGTGTGTCAGTGTGTGTCACTGTGTCTTTGTGGGTCAGTGTGCATCAATGTGTGTGTGTGTGTTTGTGTGTGTGGGTCAGTGTGTGTTACTGTGTGGGTCAGTGTGTATCACTGTGTGTGTGTCAGTGTGTGTCACTGTGTGTGTGTGGGTGTGTGTGTGTTTGTGTGTCAGTGTGTATCACTGTTTGTGTATGTGTAAGTGCGTATCACTGTGTGTGTCACCGTGTGTGTGTCTCTATCAGTGAGTATCACTGTGTGTGTGTTTCACTGTGTATCACATGTGTGTGTTTGTTAGTGTGTATCACTGTGTGTGTGTGTCAGTGTGTATCACTGTGTGTCAGTGTGTCAGTGTGTATCACTGTGTGTGTGTGTGTGTGTGTCAGTGTTTTTCACTGTGTGTGTGTCAGTGTGTTTCACTGTGTGTGTGGGTCAGTGTGTGTCACTGTGTGTTTGTGTCAGTGTGTATCACTGTGTGTGTGTGTGTCAGTGAGTATCGCTGTGTGTCTGTGTGTGTCAGTGTGTATCATTGTGTGTCTGTGTGTATCACTGTGTGTTTGTGTGTGTGTGGGTCAGTGTGCATCACTGTGTGTGTGTGTGTGGGGGGGTCAGGGTGTGTTACTCTGTCGGTCAGTGTGCATCACTGTGTGTGTGTGTCAGTGTGTTTCACTGTGTGTGTGCGTGTGTGTGTCAGTGTGTGTCACTGTGTGTGTGTGGGTCAGTGTGTGTTACTGTGTGGGTCAGTGTGTATCACTGTGTGTGTGTGTGTCAGTGTGTATCACTGTGTGTGTGTGTGTCAGTGTGTGTCACTGTGTGTGTGTGTCAGTGTGTATCACTGTGTGTCTGTGTGTGTCAGTGTTTATCATTGTGTGTCTGTGTGTATCACTGTGTGTGTCACTGAGTGTGCCACTGTGTGTGTCAGTGAGTATCACTGTGTGTGTGTGTGTCAGAGTGTATCACTGTGTGTGTGTGTGTGTGTGTGCGTCAGTGTGTAGCACTGCGTGGGTGTGTCAGTGCGTGTCACTGTGTGTGTGTGTGTGTGTTTGTATGTCAATGTGTATCACTGTGTGTGTGTGTCAGTATGTATCAATGTGTGTGTGTGCGTCAGTGCGTATCACTGTCTGTGTGTGTGTCAGTGTGTATCACTGCATGTGTTTGTGTGTGTCAGTGTGTATCACTGTGTGTGTGTGTGTGTGTGGCAGTGTGTGTCACAGTGTGTGTGTCCGTGTGTGTGTGGGGCAGTGTGTATCACTGTGTGTGTGTGTGTGTGTGTGTCAGTGTGTATCACTGTGTGTGTATGTTTCTGTGCGGATTACTGTGTGTGTCACCGTGTGTGTCTGTCTGTGTCAGTGTGTATCACTGTCTGTGTGTGTGTGGGTCAGTGTGCATCACTTTGTGTGTGTGTGTGTGTGGGGGTCAGTGTGTGTTACTGTGTGGGTCAGTGTGTATCACTGTATGTGTGTGTCAGTGTGTATCACTGTGTGTGTCACTGAGTGTGCCACTGTGTGTGTCAGTGAGTATCACTGTGTGTGTGTGTGTCAGAGTGTATCACTGTGTGTGTGTGTGCGTCAGTGTGTAGCACTGCGTGGGTGTGTCAGTGCGTGTCACTGTGTGTGTGTGTTTGTATGTCAATGTGTATCACTATGTGTGTGTGTCAGTATGTATCAATGTGTGTGTGTGCGTCAGTGCGTATCACTGTCTGTGTGTGTGTCAGTGTGTATCACTGCATGTGTTTGTGTGTGTCAGTGTGTATCACTGTGTGTGTGTGTGTGTGTGTGTGTGTGGCAGTGTGTGTCACTGTTTGTGTGTCCGTGTGTGTGTGGGGCAGTGTGTATCACTGTGTGTGTGTGTGTGTGTCAGTGTGTATCACTGTGTGTGTGTGTGTGTGTGTGTGTGTGTGCGTCAGTGTGTAGCACTGTGTGGGTGTGTCAGTGTCTGTCACTGTGTGTGTTTGTGTGTGTATGTCAATGTGTATCACTGGGTGTGTGTGTGTCAGTGTGTATCACTGTGTGTGTGTGTGCGTCAGTGCGTATCACTGTGTGTGTGTGTGTCAGTGTTTGTCACTGCGTGTGTTTGTGTGTGTCAGTGTGTGTCACTGTGGGTGTGGCTGTCTGAATGTGAGGCAATGTGTATCACTGTGTGTGTGTGTTTTAGTGTGTATCAATGTGTGTGTGTGTCAGTGTGTATCACTGTGTGTGAGTGTGTCAGTGTGTATCAAATTGTGTGTGTGTGTGTTAGTGTGTTTCACCGTGTGTGTGTCAGTGTGTGTCACTGTGTGTGTGTGTGTGGGTCAGTGCGTGTCACTGTGTGTGTGTGTCAATGTGTATCACTGTGTGTGTGTGTCAGTGAGAGTCTGTGTGTGTGTGTGTTTGTGTCAGTGTGTATAACTGTGTGTGTGTCAGTGTGTGTCACTGTGTGTGTGTGGGTCAGTGTGCATCAATGTGTGTGTGTGTGTGTGTGTGTGGGTCAGTGTGTGTTACTGTGTGGGTCAGTGTGTATCACTGTGTGTGTGTCAGTCTGTATCACTGTGTGTATCACTGAGTGTGTCACTGTGTGTGTCAGTGTGTATCACTGTGTGTGTGTGTGTCAGTGTGTATCACTGTGTGTGTGTGTGTGTGTGTGCGTCAGTGTGTAGCACTGTGTGGGTGTGACAGTGTGTGTCAATGTGTGTGTGTGTGTGTGTGTGTGTGTGTGTGTGTGCATATGTCAATGTGTATCACTGGGTGTCTGTGTGTCAGTGTGTATCACTGTGTGTGTGTGCGTCAGTGCGTATCACTGTGTGTGTGTGTCAGTGTGTGTCACTGCGTGTGTTTGTGTGTGTCAGTGTGTGTCACAGTGGGTGTGGCCGTCTGTGTGTGGTGCAGTGTGTATCACTGTGTGTGTGTGTGTGTGTGTGTGTGTGTGTGTGTGTGTCAGTGTGTATCACTGTGTGTGTTTGTTTCATGGCGTATACTATGTGTGTCACCGAGTGTGTGTGTGTGTGTCAGTGTGTGTCACTGTGTGTGTGTCCGTGTGTGTGTGGGTCAGTGTGTATCACTGTGAGTGTGTGTGGGTGTGTGTGTGTGTTTGTGTGTCAGTGTGTATCACTGTGTGTGTATGTGTAAGTGCGTATCACTGTGTGTGTCACCGTGTGTGTGTCTGTATCAGTGAGGTTCACTGTGTGTGTGTTTGTTAGTGTGTATCACTGTGTGTGTGTGTCAGTGTGTATCACTGTGTGTCAGTGTGTATCACAGTGTGTGTGTGTGGGTCAGTGTGTATCACTGTGCGTGTGTGTGTGTGTGGGTGTGTGTGTGTGTTTGTGTGTCAGTGTGTATCACTGTGTGTGTATGTGTAAGTGCGTATCACTGTGTGTGTCACCGTGTGTGTGTCTGTATCAGTGAGTATCACTGTGTGTGTGTGTCAGTGTGTATCACTGTGTGTCAGTGTGTCAGTGTGTATCACTGTGTGTCAGTGTGTCAGTGTGTATCACTGTGTGTGTGTGTGTGTGTGTGTATGTGTGTCAGTGTGTTTCACTGTGTGTGTGTCAGTCTGTGTCACTGTGTGTGTGTGGGTCAATGTGTGTCACAGTGTGTTTGTGTCAATGTGTATCACTGTGTGTGTGTGTTAGTGAGTATCTCTGTGTGTCTGTGTGTGTCAGTGTGTATCATTGTGTTTCTGTGTGATTCACTGTGTGTTTGTGTGTGTGAGGGTCAGTGTGCATCACTGTGTGTGTGTGTGTGTGGGGGTCAGGGTGTGTTACTCTGTCGATCAGTGTGTATCACTGTGTGTGTGTCAGTGTGTATCACTGTGTATGTGTGTGTGTGTGTCAGTGTGTGTCACTGTGTGTGTGTGGGTCAGTGTGTGTTGCTGTGTGGGTCAGTGTGTATCACTGTGTGTGTGTGTCAGTGTGTATCACTGTGTGTGTGGGTGTGTCAGTGTGTGTCACTGTGTGTGTGTGTGTGTGTCAGTGTGTATCACTGTGTGTCTGTGTGTGTCAGTGTGTATCATTGTGTGTCTGTGTGTATCACTGTGTGTTTGCGTGTGTGTGGGTCAGTGTGCATCACTTTGTGTGTGTGTGTGTGTGTGGGGGTCAGTGTGTGTTACTGTGTGGGTTAGTGTGTATCACTGTATGTGTGTGTCAGTGTGTATCACTGTGTGTGTCACTGAGTGTGCCACTGTGTGTGTCAGTGAGTATCACTGTGTGTGTGTGTGTCAGAGTGTATCACTGTGTGTGTGTGTGTGTGTGTGTGTGTGCGTCAGTGTGTAGCACTGCGTGGTTGTGTCAGTGCGTGTCACTGTGTGTGTGTGTTTGTATGTCAATGTGTATCACTGTGTGTGTGTGTCAGTATGTATCACTGTGTGTGTGTGCGTCAGTGCGTATCACTGTCTGTGTGTGTGTCAGTGTGTATCACTGCATGTGTTTGTGTGTGTCAGTGTGTATCACTGTGTGTGTGTGTGTGGCACTGTGTGTCACTGTGTGTGTGTCCGTGTGTGTGTGGGGCAGTGTGTATCACTGTGTGTGTGTGTGTGTCAGTGTGTATCACTGTGTGTGTATGTTTCTGTGCGGATTACTGTGTGTGTCACCGTGTGTGTCTGTCTGTGTCAGTGTGTATCACTTTCTGTGTGTGTGTGTCACTGTGTGTCACTGTGTGTGTGTGTGTGTGTCCGTGTGTGTGGGTCAGTGTGTATCACTGTGTGTGTATGTGAAAGTGCGTATCACTGTGTGTGTCACCGTGTGTGTGTCTGTGTCAGTGAGTATCACTATGTGTATGTGTGTCACTGTGTATCACTGTGTGTGTGTGTCAGTGTGTATCACTGTATGTCAGTGTGTATCACTGTGTGTGTGTGTGTGTGTGTCAGTGTGTTTCACTGTGTGTGTGTCAGTGTGTGTCACTGTGTGTGTGTGTGGTCCAGTGTGTATCACTGTGTGTGTGTGTGTCAGTGAGTATCGCTGTGTGCCTGTGTGTGTCAGTGTGTATCATTGTGTGTCTGTGTGTATCACTGTGTGTTTGTGTGTGTGTGGGTCAGTGTGCATCACTGTGTGTGTGTGTGTGGGGGGGTCAGGGTGTGTTACTCTGTCGGTCAGTGTGCATCACTGTGTGTGTGTGCCAGTGTGTTTCACTGTGTGTGTGTGTGTGTGTGTCAGTGTGTGTCACTGTGTGTGTGTGGGTCAGTGTGTGTTACTGTGTGGGTCAGTGTGTATCACTGTGTGTGTGTGTGTCAGTGTGTATCACTGTGTGTGTGTGTGTCAGTGTGTGTCACTGTGTGTGTGTGTCAGTGTGTATCACTGTGTGTCTGTGTGTGTCAGTGTGTATCATTGTGTGTCTGTGTGTATCACTGTGTGTGTCACTGAGTGTGCCACTGTGTGTGTCAGTGAGTATCACTGTGTGTGTGTGTGTCAGAGTGTATCACTGTGTGTGTGTGTGTGTGCGTCAGTGTGTAGCACTGCGTGGGTGTGTCAGTGCGTGTCACTGTGTGTGTGTGTGTGTGTTTGTATGTCAATGTGTATCACTGTGTGTGTGTGTCAGTATGTATCAATGTGTGTGTGTGCGTCAGTGCGTATCACTGTCTGTGTGTGTGTCAGTGTGTATCACTGCATGTGTTTGTGTGTGTCAGTGTGTATCACTGTGTGTGTGTGTGTGTGTGTGGCAGTGTGTGTCACTGTGTGTGTGTCCGTGTGTGTGTGGGGCAGTGTGTATCACTGTGTGTGTGTGTGTGTGTGTCAGTGTGTATCACTGTGTGTGTATGTTTCTGTGCGGATTACTGTGTGTGTCACCGTGTGTGTCTGTCTGTGTCAGTGTGTATCACTGTCTGTGTGTGTGTGGGTCAGTGTGCATCACTTTGTGTGTGTGTGTGTGTGGGGGTCAGTGTGTGTTACTGTGTGGGTCAGTGTGTATCACTGTATGTGTGTGTCAGTGTGTATCACTGTGTGTGTCACTGAGTGTGCCACTGTGTGTGTCAGTGAGTATCACTGTGTGTGTGTGTGTCAGAGTGTATCACTGTGTGTGTGTGTGCGTCAGTGTGTAGCACTGCGTGGGTGTGTCAGTGCGTGTCACTGTGTGTGTGTGTTTGTATGTCAATGTGTATCACTATGTGTGTGTGTCAATATGTATCAATGTGTGTGTGTGCGTCAGTGCGTATCACTGTCTGTGTGTGTGTCAGTGTGTATCACTGCATGTGTTTGTGTGTGTCAGTGTGTATCACTGTGTGTGTGTGTGTGTGTGTGTGTGTGTGGCAGTGTGTGTCACTGTTTGTGTGTCCGTGTGTGTGTGGGGCAGTGTGTATCACTGTGTGTGTGTGTGTGTCAGTGTGTATCACTGTGTGTGTGTGTGTGTGTGCGTCAGTGTGTAGCACTGTGTGGGTGTGTCAGTGTCTGTCACTGTGTGTGTTTGTGTGTGTATGTCAATGTGTATCACTGGGTGTGTGTGTGTCAGTGTGTATCACTGTGTGTGTGTGTGCGTCAGTGCGTATCACTGTGTGTGTGTGTGTCAGTGTTTGTCACTGCGTGTGTTTGTGTGTGTCAGTGTGTGTCACTGTGGGTGTGGCTGTCTGAATGTGAGGCAATGTGTATCACTGTGTGTGTGTGTGTGTGTTTTAGTGTGTATCAATGTGTGTGTGTGTCAGTGTGTATCACTGTGTGTGAGTGTGTCAGTGTGTATCAAATTGTGTGTGTGTGTTAGTGTGTTTCACCGTGTGTGTGTCAGTGTGTGTCACTGTGTGTGTGTGTGTGGGTCAGTGCGTGTCACTGTGTGTGTGTGTCAATGTGTATCACTGTGTGTGTGTGTCAGTGAGTGTCTGTGTGTGTGTGTGTTTGTGTCAGTGTGTATAACTGTGTGTGTGTCAGTGTGTGTCACTGTGTGTGTGTGGGTCAGTGTGCATCAATGTGTGTGTGTGTGTGTGTGTGTGGGTCAGTGTGTGTTACTGTGTGGGTCAGTGTGTATCACTGTGTGTGTGTCAGTCTGTATCACTGTGTGTATCACTGAGTGTGTCACTGTGTGTGTCAGTGTGTATCACTGTGTGTGTGTGTGTCAGTGTGTATCACTGTGTGTGTGTGTGTGTGTGTGCGTCAGTGTGTAGCACTGTGTGGGTGTGACAGTGTGTGTCAATGTGTGTGTGTGTGTGTGTGTGTGTGTGTGTGTGCATATGTCAATGTGTATCACTGGGTGTCTGTGTGTCAGTGTGTATCACTGTGTGTGTGTGCGTCAGTGCGTATCACTGTGTGTGTGTGTCAGTGTGTGTCACTGCGTGTGTTTGTGTGTGTCAGTGTGTGTCACAGTGGGTGTGGCCGTCTGTGTGTGGGGCAGTGTGTATCACTGTGTGTGTGTGTGTGTGTGTGTGTGTGTCAGTGTGTATCACTGTGTGTGTTTGTTTCATGGCGTATACTATGTGTGTCACCGAGTGTGTGTGTGTGTGTGTGTCAGTGTGTGTCACTGTGTGTGTGTCCGTGTGTGTGTGGGTCAGTGTGTATCACTGTGCGTGTGTGTGGGTGTGTGTGTGTGTTTGTGTGTCAGTGTGTATCACTGTGTGTGTATGTGTAAGTGCGTATCACTGTGTGTGTCACCGTGTGTGTGTCTGTATCAGTGAGGTTCACTGTGTGTGTGTTTGTTAGTGTGTATCACTGTGTGTGTGTGTCAGTGTGTATCACTGTGTGTCAGTGTGTATCACAGTGTGTGTGTGTGGGTCAGTGTGTATCACTGTGCGTGTGTGTGTGTGTGGGTGTGTGTGTGTGTTTGTGTGTCAGTGTGTATCACTGTGTGTGTATGTGTAAGTGCGTATCACTGTGTGTGTCACCGTGTGTGTGTCTGTATCAGTGAGTATCACTGTGTGTGTGTGTCAGTGTGTATCACTGTGTGTCAGTGTGTCAGTGTGTATCACTGTGTGTGTGTGTGTGTGTGTGTATGTGTGTCAGTGTGTTTCACTGTGTGTGTGTCAGTCTGTGTCACTGTGTGTGTGTGGGTCAATGTGTGTCACAGTGTGTTTGTGTCAATGTGTATCACTGTGTGTGTGTGTTAGTGAGTATCTCTGTGTGTCTGTGTGTGTCAGTGTGTATCATTGTGTTTCTGTGTGATTCACTGTGTGTTTGTGTGTGTGAGGGTCAGTGCGTATCACTGTCTGTGTGTGTGTGTGGGGGTCAGGGTGTGTTACTCTGTCGGTCAGTGTGTATCACTGTGTGTGTGTCAGTGTGTATCACTGTGTATGTGTGTGTGTGTGTGTGTGTGTCACTGTGTGTGTGTGGGTCAGTGTGTGTTGCTGTGTGGGTCAGTGTGTATCACTGTGTGTGTGTGTCAGTGTGTATCACTGTGTGTGTGGGTGTGTCAGTGTGTGTCACTGTGTGTGTGTGTGTGTCAGTGTGTATCACTGTGTGTCTGTGTGTGTCAGTGTGTATCATTGTGTGTCTGTGTGTATCACTGTGTGTTTGCGTGTGTGTGGGTCAGTGTGCATCACTTTGTGTGTGTGTGTGTGTGGGGGTCAGTGTGTGTTACTGTGTGGGTTAGTGTGTATCACTGTATGTGTGTGTCAGTGTGTATCACTGTGTGTGTCACTGAGTGTGCCACTGTGTGTGTCAGTGAGTATCACTGTGTGTGTGTGTGTCAGAGTGTATCACTGTGTGTGTGTGTGTGTGTGTGTGTGTGCGTCAGTGTGTAGCACTGCGTGGGTGTGTCAGTGCGTGTCACTGTGTGTGTGTGTTTGTATGTCAATGTGTATCACTGTGTGTGTGTGTCAGTATGTATCACTGTGTGTGTGTGCGTCAGTGCGTATCACTGTCTGTGTGTGTGTCAGTGTGTATCACTGCATGTGTTTGTGTGTGTCAGTGTGTATCACTGTGTGTGTGTGTGTGGCACTGTGTGTCACTGTGTGTGTGTCCGTGTGTGTGTGGGGCAGTGTGTATCACTGTGTGTGTGTGTGTGTCAGTGTGTATCACTGTGTGTGTATGTTTCTGTGCGGATTACTGTGTGTGTCACCGTGTGTGTCTGTCTGTGTCAGTGTGTATCACTTTCTGTGTGTGTGTGTCACTGTGTGTCACTGTGTGTGTGTGTGTGTGTCCGTGTGTGTGGGTCAGTGTGTATCACTGTGTGTGTCACCGTGTGTGTGTCTGTGTCAGTGAGTATCACTATGTGTATGTGTGTCACTGTGTATCACTGTGTGTGTGTGTTAGTATGTATCACTGTATGTCAGTGTGTATCACTGTGTGTGTGTGTGTGTGTGTGTCAGTGTGTTTCACTGTGTGTGTGTCAGTGTGTGTCACTGTGTGTGTGTGTGGTCCAGTGTGTATCACTGTGTGTGTGTGTGTGAAAGTGTATCACTGTGTGTGTGTGTGTTTTAGTGTGTATCAATGTGTGTGTGTGTCAGTGTGTATCACTGTGTGTGAGTGTGTCAGTGTGTATCACTTTGTGTGTGTGTGTTCGTGTGTTTCACTGTGTGTGTGTCAGTGTGTGTCACTGTGTGTCACTGTGTGTGTGTGTGTGGGTCAGTGCGTGTCACTGTGTGTGTGTCAGTGTGTATCACTGTGTGTGTGTGTCAGTGAGTATCTGTATGTGTGTGTTTGTGTCAGTGTGTATAACTGTGTGTGTGTCAGTGTGCGTCACTGTGTGTGTGTGGGTCAGTGTGAATCAATGTGTGTGTGTGTGTGTGGTTGTGTGGGTCAGTGTGTGTTACTGTGTGGGTCAGTGTGTATCACTGTGTGTGTGTCAGTCTGTATCACTGTGTGTATCACTGAGTGTGTCACCGTGTGTGTCAGTGTGTATCACTGTGTGTGTGTGTGTGTCAGTGTGTATCACTGTGTGTGTGTGTGTGTCAGTGTGTATCACTGTGTGTGTGTGTGTGTTTGTATGTCAATGTGTATCACTGTGTGTGTGTGTCAGTATGTATCAATGTGTGTGTGTGCGTCAATGCGTATCACTGTCTGTGTGTGTGTCAGTGTGTATCACTGCATGTGTTTGTGTGTGTCAGTGTGTATCACTGTGTGTGTGTGTGTGTGTGTGTGTGTGTGTGGCAGTGTGTGTCACTGTGTGTGTGTCCGTGTGTGTGTGGGGCAGTGTGTATCACTGTGTGTGTGTGTGTGTGTGTGTCAGTGTGTATCACTGTGTGTGTATGTTTCTGTGCGGATTACTGTGTGTGTCACCGTGTGTGTCTGTCTGTGTCAGTGTGTATCACTGTCTGTGTGTGTGTGTTTCGGTGTGTGTCACTGTGTGTGTGTGTGTCCGTGTGTGTGAGGGTGAGTGTGTATCACTGTGTGTGTATGTGAAAGTGCGTATCACTGTGTGTGTCACCGTGTGTGTGTCTGTGTCAGTGAGTATCACTATGTGTGTGTGTGTCACTGTGTATCACTGTGTGTGTGTTTGTTAGTGTGTATCACTGTGTGTGTGTGTGTCTCAGTGTGTATCACTGTATGTCAGTGTGTATCACTGTGTGTGTGTTTGTGTGTGTGTGTGTGTGTGTCAGTGTGTTTCACTGTGTGTGTGTGTCAGTGTGTCTCACTGTGTGTGTGTGGTTCAGTTTGTATCACTGTGTGTGTGTGTGTCTTTGAGTATCTCTGTGTGTGTTTGTGTCAGTGTGTATCACTGTGTGTGTGTCAGTGTGTGTCACTGTGTGTGTTTGGGTCAGTGTGTATCACTGTGTGTTTGGGTCAGTGTGCATCACTGTGTGTGTGTTTGTCAGTGTGTATCACTATGTGTGTGTGTCAGTGTGTATCACTGTGTGTGGATGTGTCAGTGCGTATTACTGTGTGTGTCACCTTGTGTGTGTGTCTGTGTCAGTGTGAATCACTGTGTGTGTATGTGTGTGAAAGTGTATCACTGTGTTTGTGTGTGTTTTAGTGTATATCAATTTGTGTGTGTGTCAGTTTGAATCACTGTGTGTGAGTGAGCCAGTGTGTCTCTTTGTGTGTGTTAGTGTGTTTCACTGTGTGTGGGTCAGTGCGTGTCACTGTGTGTGTGTGTCAGTGTGTATCACTGCGTTGTGTGTCAGTGAGTATCTGTATGTGTGTGTTTGTGTCAGTGTGTATAAATGTGTGTGTGTCAGTGTGTGTCACTGTGTCTTTGTGGGTCAGTGTGCATCAATGTGTGTGTGTGTGTGTGTGGGTCAGTGTGTGTTACTGTGTGGGTCAGTGTGTATCACTGTGTGTGTGTCAGTGTGTGTCACTGTGTGTGTGTGGGTGTGTGTGTGTTTGTGTGTCAGTGTGTATCACTGTGTGTGTATGTGTAAGTGCGTATCACTGTGTGTGTCACCGTGTGTGTGTCTCTATCAGTGAGTATCACTGTGTGTGTGTTTCACTGTGTATCACTGTGTGTGTGTTTGTTAGTGTGTATCACTGTGTGTGTGTGTCAGTGTGTATCACTGTCTGTCAGTGTGTCAGTGTGTATCACTGTGTGTGTGTGTGTGTGTGTGTCAGTGTGTTTCACTGTGTGTGTGTCAGTGTGTGTCACTGTGTGTGTGGGTCAGTGTGTGTCACTGTGTGTTTGTGTCAGTGTGTATCACTGTGTGTGTGTGTGTGTCAGTGAGTATCGCTGTGTGTCTGTGTGTGTCAGTGTGTATCATTGTGTGTCTGTGTGTATCACTGTGTGTTTGTGTGTGTGTGGGTCAGTGTGCATCACTGTGTGTGTGTGTGGGGGTGTCAGGGTGTGTTACTCTGTCGGTCAGTGTGTATCACTGTGTGTGTGTGTCAGTGTGTTTCACTGTGTGTGTGTGTGTGTGTGTGTCAGTGTGTGTCACTGTGTGTGTGTGGGTCAGTGTGTGTTACTGTGTGGGTCAGTGTGTATCACTGTGTGTGTGTGTGTCAGTGTGTATCACTGTGTGTGTGTGTGTGTCAGTGTGTGTCACTGTGTGTGTGTGTCAGTGTGTATCACTGTGTGTCTGTGTGTGTCTGTGTGTGTCAGTGTGTATCATTGTGTGTCTGTGTGTATCACTGTGTGTGTCACTGAGTGTGCCACTGTGTGTGTCAGTGAGTATCACTGTGTGTGTGTGTGTCAGAGTGTATCACTGTGTGTGTGTGTGTGTGTGTGCGTCAGTGTGTAGCACTGCGTGGGTGTGTCAGTGCGTGTCACTGTGTGTGTGTGTGTGTGTGTGTTTGTATGTCAATGTGTATCACTGTGTGTGTGTGTCAGTATGTATCAATGTGTGTGTGTGCGTCAGTGCATATCACTGTCTGTGTGTGTGTCAGTGTGTATCACTGCATGTGTTTGTGTGTGTCAGTGTGTATCACTGTGTGTGTGTGTGTGTGTGTGTGGCAGTGTGTGTCACTGTGTGTGTGTCCGTGTGTGTGTGGGGCAGTGTGTATCACTGTGTGTGTGTGTGTGTGTCAGTGTGTATCACTGTGTGTGTATGTTTCTGTGCGGATTACTGTGTGTGTCACCGTGTGTGTCTGTCTGTGTCAGTGTGTATCACTGTCTGTGTGTGTGTGGGTCAGTGTGCATCACTTTGTGTGTGTGTGTGTGTGGGGGTCAGTGTGTGTTACTGTGTGGGTCAGTGTGTATCACTGTATGTGTGTGTCAGTGTGTATCACTGTGTGTGTCACTGAGTGTGCCACTGTGTGTGTCAGTGAGTATCACTGTGTGTGTGTGTGTCAGAGTGTATCACTGTGTGTGTGTGTGCGTCAGTGTGTAGCACTGCGTGGGTGTGTCAGTGCGTGTCACTGTGTGTGTGTGTGTGTTTGTATGTCAATGTGTATCACTATGTGTGTGTGTCAGTATGTATCAATGTGTGTGTGTGCGTCAGTGCGCATCACTGTCCGTGTGTGTGTCAGTGTGTATCACTGCATGTGTTTGTGTGTGTCAGTGTGTATCACTGTGTGTGTGTGTGTGTGGCAGTGTGTGTCACTGTTTGTGTGTCCGTGTGTGTGTGGGGCAGTGTGTATCACTGTGTGTGTGTGTGTGTGTGTCAGTGTGTATCACTGTGTGTGTGTGTGTGTGTGTGTGCGTCAGTGTGTAGCACTGTGTGGGTGTGTCAGTGTGTGTCACTGTGTGTGTTTGTGTGTGTATGTCAATGTGTATCACTGGGTGTGTGTGTGTCAGTGTGTATCACTGTGTGTGTGTGTGCGTCAGTGCGTATCACTGTGTGTGTGTGTGTCAGTGTTTGTCACTGCGTGTGTTTGTGTGTGTCAGTGTGTGTCACTGTGGGTGTGGCTGTCTGAATGTGAGGCACTGTGTATCACTGTGTGTGTGTCTGTGTGTGTGTCAGTGTGTATCACTGTGTGTGTTTGTTTCATGGCGTATTACTATGTGTGTCACCGAGTGTGTGTGTGTGTGTGTGTCAGTGTGTGTCACTGTGTGTGTGTGGGTGTGTATGTGTTTGTGTGTCAGTGTGTATCACTGTGTGTGTATGTGTAAGTGCGTATCACTGTGTGTGTCACCGTGTGTGTGTCTCTATCAGTGAGTATCACTGTTTGTGTGTGTGTTTCACTGTGTGTGTGATTGTTAGTGTGTATCACTGTGTGTGTGTCAGTGTGTATCACTGTGTGTCAGTGTGTCAGTGTGTATCACTGTGTGTGTGTGTGTGTCAGTGTGTTTCACTGTGTGTGGGTCAGTGTGTGTCACTGTGTGTTTGTGTCAGTGTGTATCACTGTGTGTGTGTGTGTCAGTGTATATCTCTGTGTGTCTGTGTGTGTCAGTGTGTATCATTGTGTGTCTGTGTGTATCACTGTGTGTTTGTGTGTGTGTGGGTCAGTGTGCATCACTGTGTGTGTGTGTGTGGGGGGGGGGGTCAGGGTGTGTTACTCTGTCGGTCAGTGTGCATCACTGTGTGTGTGTCAGTGTGTATCACTGTGTGTGTGTGTGTCAGTGTGTGTCACTGTGTGTGTGTGGGTCAGTGTGTGTTACTGTGTGGGTCAGTGTGTATCACTGTGTGTGTGTGTGTCAGTGTGTATCACTGTGTGTGTGTGTGTCAGTGTGTGTCACTGTGTGTGTGTGTCAGTGTGTATCACTGTGTGTCTGTGTGTGTCAGTGTGTATCATTGTGTGTCTGTGTGTATTACTGTGTGTTTGTGTCTGTGTGGGTCAGTGTGCATCACTTTGTGTGTGTGTGTGTGTGGGGGTCAATGTGGGTTACTGTGTGGGTCAGTGTGTATCACTGTATGTGTGTGTCAGTGTGTATCACTGTGTGTGTCACTGAGTGTGCCACTGTGTGTGTCAGTGAGTATCACTGTGTGTGTGTGTGTCAGAGTGTATCACTGTGTGTGTGTGTGTGTGTGCGTCAGTGTGTAGCACTGCGTGGGTGTGTCAGTGCGTGTCACTGTGTGTGTGTGTGTGTGTTTGTATGTCAATGTGTATCACTGTGTGTGTGTGTCAGTATGTATCAATGTGTGTGTGTGCGCGTCAGTGCGTATCACTGTCTGTGTGTGTGTCAGTGTGTATCACTGCATGTGTTTGTGTGTCGGTCAGTGTGTATCACTGTGTGTGTGTCAGTGTGTATCACTGTGTATGTGTGTGTGTGTGTCAGTGTGTGTCACTGTGTGTGTGTGGGTCAGTGTGTGTTGCTGTGTGCGTCAGTGTGTATCACTGTGTGTGTGTGTCAGTGTGTATCACTGTGTGTGTGGGTGTGTCAGTGTGTGTCACTGTGTGTGTGTGTGTGTCAGTGTGTATCACTGTGTGTCTGTGTGTGTCAGTGTGTATCATTGTGTGTCTGTGTGTATCACTGTGTGTTTGCGTGTGTGTGGGTCAGTGTGCATCACTTTGTGTGTGTGTGTGTGTGGGGGTCAGTGTGTGTTACTGTGTGGGTTAGTGTGTATCACTGTATGTGTGTGTCAGTGTGTATCACTGTGTGTGTCACTGAGTGTGCCACTGTGTGTGTCAGTGAGTATCACTGTGTGTGTGTGTGTCAGAGTGTATCACTGTGTGTGTGTGTGTGTGCGTGTGTGTGCGTCAGTGTGTAGCACTGCGTGGGTGTGTCAGTGCGTGTCACTGTGTGTGTGTGTTTGTATGTCAATGTGTATCACTGTGTGTGTGTGTCAGTATGTATCACTGTGTGTGTGTGCGTCAGTGCGTATCACTGTCTGTGTGTGTGTCAGTGTGTATCACTGCATGTGTTTGTGTGTGTCAGTGTGTATCACTGTGTGTGTGTGTGTGTGGCAGTGTGTGTCACTGTGTGTGTGTCCGTGTGTGTGTGGGGCAGTGTGTATCACTGTGTGTGTGTGTGTGTTAGTGTGTATCACTGTGTGTGTATGTTTCTGTGCGGATTACTGTGTGTGTCACCGTGTGTGTCTGTCTGTGTCAGTGTGTATCACTTTCTGTGTGTGTGTGTCACTGTGTGTCACTGTGTGTGTGTGTGTGTGTCCGTGTGTGTGGGTCAGTGTGTATCACTGTGTGTGTATGTGAAAGTGCGTATCACTGTGTGTGTCACCGTGTGTGTGTCTGTGTCAGTGAGTATCACTATGTGTATGTGTGTCACTGTGTATCACTGTGTGTGTGTGTCAGTGTGTATCACTGTATGTCAGTGTGTATCACTGTGTGTGTGTGTGTGTGTGTCAGTGTGTTTCACTGTGTGTGTGTGTGGTCCAGTGTGTATCACTGTGTGTGTGTGTGTGAAAGTGTATCACTGTGTGTGTGTGTGTTTTAGTGTGTATCAATGTGTGTGTGTGTCAGTGTGTATCACTGTGTGTGAGTGTGTCAGTGTGTATCACTTTGTGTGTGTGTGTTCGTGTGTTTCACTGTGTGTGTGTCAGTGTGTGTCACTGTGTGTCACTGTGTGTGTGTGTGTGGGTCAGTGCGTGTCACTGTGTGTGTGTGTCAGTGTGTATCACTGTGTGTGTGTGTCAGTGAGTATCTGTATGTGTGTGTTTGTGTCAGTGTGTATAACTGTGTGTGTGTCAGTGTGCGTCACTGTGTGTGTGTGGGTCAGTGTGAATCAATGTGTGTGTGTGTGTGTGTGTGTGGGTCAGTGTGTGTTACTGTGTGGGTCAGTGTGTATCACTGTGTGTGTGTCAGTCTGTATCACTGTGTGTATCACTGAGTGTGTCACTGTGTGTGTCAGTGTGTATCACTGTGTGTGTGTGTGTGTCAGTGTGTATCACTGTGTGTGTGTGTGTGTGTCAGTGTGTATCACTGTGTGTGTGTGTGTGTTTGTATGTCAATGTGTATCACTGTGTGTGTGTGTCAGTATGTATCAATGTGTGTGTGTGCGTCAATGCGTATCACTGTCTGTGTGTGTGTCAGTGTGTATCACTGCATGTGTTTGTGTGTGTCAGTGTGTATCACTGTGTGTGTGTGTGTGTGTGTGTGTGTGTGTGTGTGGCAGTGTGTGTCACTGTGTGTGTGTCCGTGTGTATGTGGGGCAGTGTGTATCACTGTGTGTGTGTGTGTGTGTGTCAGTGTGTATCACTGTGTGTGTATGTTTCTGTGCGGATTACTGTGTGTGTCACCGTGTGTGTCTGTCTGTGTCAGTGTGTATCACTGTCTGTGTGTGTGTCTTTCAGTGTGTGTCACTGTGTGTGTGTGTGTGTGTTTCCGTGTGTGTGAGGGTGAGTGTGTATCACTGTGTGTGTATGTGAAAGTGCGTATCACTGTGTGTGTCACCGTGTGTGTGTCTGTGTCAGTGAGTATCACTATGTGTGTGTGTGTCACTGTGTATCACTGTGTGTGTGTTTGTTAGTGTGTATCACTGTGTGTGTGTGTGTGTGTCTCAGTGTGTATCACTGTATGTCAGTGTGTATCACTGTGTGTGTGTTTGTGTGTGTGTGTGTGTGTGTCAGTGTGTTTCACTGTGTGTGTGTGTGTCAGTGTGTCTCACTGTGTGTGTGTGGTTCAGTTTGTATCACTGTGTGTGTGTGTGTCTTTGAGTATCTCTGTGTGTGTTTGTGTCAGTGTGTATCACTGTGTGTGTGTCAGTGTGTGTCACTGTGCGTGTTTGGGTCAGTGTGTATCACTGTGTGTTTGGGTCAGTGTGCATCACTGTGTGTGTGTTTGTCAGTGTGTATCACTATGTGTGTGTGTCAGTGTGTATCACTGTGTGTGTATGTGTCAGTGCGTATTACTGTGTGTGTCACCTTGTGTGTGTGTCTGTGTCAGTGTGAATCACTGTGTGTGTATGTGTGTGAAAGTGTATCACTGTGTTTGTGTGTGTTTTAGTGTATATCAATTTGTGTGTGTGTCAGTTTGAATCACTGTGTGTGAGTGAGCCAGTGTGTCTCTTTGTGTGTGTGTGTTAGTGTGTTTCACTGTGTGTGGGTCAGTGCGTGTCACTGTGTGTGTGTGTCAGTGTGTATCACTGCGTTGTGTGTCAGTGAGTATCTGTATGTGTGTGTTTGTGTCAGTGTGTATAAATGTGTGTGTGTCAGTGTGTGTCACTGTGTCTTTGTGGGTCAGTGTGCATCAATGTGTGTGTGTGTGTGTGTGGGTCAGTGTGTGTTACTGTGTGGGTCAGTGTGTATCACTGTGTGTGTGTCAGTGTGTGTCACTGTGTGTGTGTGGGTGTGTGTGTGTTTGTGTGTCAGTGTGTATCACTGTGTGTGTATGTGTAAGTGCGTATCACTGTGTGTGTCACCGTGTGTGTGTCTCTATCAGTGAGTATCACTGTGTGTGTGTTTCACTGTGTATCACTGTGTGTGTGTTTGTTAGTGTGTATCACTGTGTGTGTGTGTCAGTGTGTATCACTGTGTGTCAGTGTGTCAGTGTGTATCACTGTGTGTGTGTGTGTGTGTGTGTCAGTGTGTTTCACTGTGTGTGTGTCAGTGTGTGTCACTGTGTGTGTGGGTCAGTGTGTGTCACTGTGTGTTTGTGTCAGTGTGTATCACTGTGTGTGTGTGTGTGTCAGTGAGTATCGCTGTGTGTCTGTGTGTGTCAGTGTGTATCATTGTGTGTCTGTGTGTATCACTGTGTGTTTGTGTGTGTGTGGGTCAGTGTGCATCACTGTGTGTGTGTGTGGGGGTGTCAGGGTGTGTTACTCTGTGGGTCAGTGTGTATCACTGTGTGTGTGTGTCAGTGTGTTTCACTGTGTGTGTGTGTGTGTGTGTGTCAGTGTGTGTCACTGTGTGTGTGTGGGTCAGTGTGTGTTACTGTGTGGGTCAGTGTGTATCACTGTGTGTGTGTGTGTCAGTGTGTATCACTGTGTGTGTGTGTGTGTCAGTGTGTGTCACTGTGTGTGTGTGTCAGTGTGTATCACTGTGTGTCTGTGTGTGTCAGTGTGTATCATTGTGTGTCTGTGTGTATCACTGTGTGTGTCACTGAGTGTGCCACTGTGTGTGTCAGTGAGTATCACTGTGTGTGTGTGTGTCAGAGTGTATCACTGTGTGTGTGTGTGTGTGTGTGCGTCAGTGTGTAGCACTGCGTGGGTGTGTCAGTGCGTGTCACTGTGTGTGTGTGTGTGTGTGTTTGTATGTCAATGTGTATCACTGTGTGTGTGTGTCAGTATGTATCAATGTGTGTGTGTGCGTCAGTGCATATCACTGTCTGTGTGTGTGTCAGTGTGTATCACTGCATGTGTTTGTGTGTGTCAGTGTGTATCACTGTGTGTGTGTGTGTGTGTGGCAGTGTGTGTCACTGTGTGTGTGTCCGTGTGTGTGTGGGGCAGTGTGTATCACTGTGTGTGTGTGTGTGTGTGTCAGTGTGTATCACTGTGTGTGTATGTTTCTGTGCGGATTACTGTGTGTGTCACCGTGTGTGTCTGTCTGTGTCAGTGTGTATCACTGTCTGTGTGTGTGTGGGTCAGTGTGCATCACTTTGTGTGTGTGTGTGTGTGGGGGTCAGTGTGTGTTACTGTGTGGGTCAGTGTGTATCACTGTATGTGTGTGTCAGTGTGTATCACTGTGTGTGTCACTGAGTGTGCCACTGTGTGTGTCAGTGAGTATCACTGTGTGTGTGTGTGTCAGAGTGTATCACTGTGTGTGTGTGTGCGTCAGTGTGTAGCACTGCGTGGGTGTGTCAGTGCGTGTCACTGTGTGTGTGTGTGTGTTTGTATGTCAATGTGTATCACTATGTGTGTGTGTCAGTATGTATCAATGTGTGTGTGTGCGTCAGTGCGTATCACTGTCCGTGTGTGTGTCAGTGTGTATCACTGCATGTGTTTGTGTGTGTCAGTGTGTATCACTGTGTGTGTGTGTGTGTGTGGCAGTGTGTGTCACTGTTTGTGTGTCCGTGTGTGTGTGGGGCAGAGTGTATCACTGTGTGTGTGTGTGTGTGTGTCAGTGTGTATCACTGTGTGTGTGTGTGTGTGTGTGTGCGTCAGTGTGTAGCACTGTGTGGGTGTGTCAGTGTGTGTCACTGTGTGTGTTTGTGTGTGTATGTCAATGTGTATCACTGGGTGTGTGTGTGTCAGTGTGTATCACTGTGTGTGTGTGTGCGTCAGTGCGTATCACTGTGTGTGTGTGTGTCAGTGTTTGTCACTGCGTGTGTTTGTGTGTGTCAGTGTGTGTCACTGTGGGTGTGGCTGTCTGAATGTGAGGCACTGTGTATCACTGTGTGTGTGTCTGTGTGTGTGTCAGTGTGTATCACTGTGTGTGTTTGTTTCATGGCGTATTACTATGTGTGTCACCGAGTGTGTGTGTGTGTGTGTGTGTCAGTGTGTGTCACTGTGTGTGTGTGGGTGTGTATGTGTTTGTGTGTCAGTGTGTATCACTGTGTGTGTATGTGTAAGTGCGTATCACTGTGTGTGTCACCGTGTGTGTGTCTCTATCAGTGAGTATCACTGTTTGTGTGTGTGTTTCACTGTGTGTGTGATTGTTAGTGTGTATCACTGTGTGTGTGTCAGTGTGTATCACTGTGTGTCAGTGTGTCAGTGTGTATCACTGTGTGTGTGTGTGTGTGTGTGTGTCAGTGTGTTTCACTGTGTGTGGGTCAGTGTGTGTCACTGTGTGTTTGTGTCAGTGTGTATCACTGTGTGTGTGTGTGTCAGTGTATATCTCTGTGTGTCTGTGTGTGTCAGTGTGTATCATTGTGTGTCTGTGTGTATCACTGTGTGTTTGTGTGTGTGTGGGTCAGTGTGCATCACTGTGTGTGTGTGTGTGGGGGGGGGTCAGGGTGTGTTACTCTGTCGGTCAGTGTGCATCACTGTGTGTGTGTCAATGTGTATCACTGTGTGTGTGTGTGTCAGTGTGTGTCACTGTGTGTGTGTGGGTCAGTGTGTGTTACTGTGTGGGTCAGTGTGTATCACTGTGTGTGTGTGTGTCAGTGTGTATCACTGTGTGTGTGTGTGTCAGTGTGTGTCACTGTGTGTGTGTGTCAGTGTGTATCACTGTGTGTCTGTGTGTGTCAGTGTGTATCATTGTGTGTCTGTGTGTATTACTGTGTGTTTGTGTCTGTGTGGGTCAGTGTGCATCACTTTGTGTGTGTGTGTGTGTGGGGGTCAATGTGGGTTACTGTGTGGGTCAGTGTGTATCACTGTATGTGTGTGTCAGTGTGTATCACTGTGTGTGTCACTGAGTGTGCCACTGTGTGTGTCAGTGAGTATCACTGTGTGTGTGTGTGTCAGAGTGTATCACTGTGTGTGTGTGTGTGTGTGTGCGTCAGTGTGTAGCACTGCGTGGGTGTGTCAGTGCGTGTCACTGTGTGTGTGTGTGTTTGTATGTCAATGTGTATCACTGTGTGTGTGTGTCAGTATGTATCAATGTGTGTGTGTGCGTCAGTGCGTATCACTGTCTGTGTGTGTGTCAGTGTGTATCACTGCATGTGTTTGTGTGTCGGTCAGTGTGTATCACTGTGTGTGTGTCAGTGTTTATCACTGTGTATGTGTGTGTGTGTGTGTCAGTGTGTGTCACTGTGTGTGTGTGGGTCAGTGTGTGTTGCTGTGTGGGTCAGTGTGTATCACTGTGTGTGTGTGTCAGTGTGTATCACTGTGTGTGTGGGTGTGTCAGTGTGTGTCACTGTGTGTGTGTGTGTGTCAGTGTGTATCACTGTGTGTCTGTGTGTGTCAGTGTGTATCATTGTGTGTCTGTGTGTATCACTGTGTGTTTGCGTGTGTGTGGGTCAGTGTGCATCACTTTGTGTGTGTGTGTGTGTGGGGGTCAGTGTGTGTTACTGTGTGGGTTAGTGTGTATCACTGTATGTGTGTGTCAGTGTGTATCACTGTGTGTGTCACTGAGTGTGCCACTGTGTGTGTCAGTGAGTATCACTGTGTGTGTGTGTGTCAGAGTGTATCACTGTGTGTGTGTGTGTGTGTGTGTGTGTGCGTCAGTGTGTAGCACTGCGTGGGTGTGTCAGTGCGTGTCACTGTGTGTGTGTGTTTGTATGTCAATGTGTATCACTGTGTGTGTGTGTCAGTATGTATCACTGTGTGTGTGTGCGTCAGTGCGTATCACTGTCTGTGTGTGTGTCAGTGTGTATCACTGCATGTGTTTGTGTGTGTCAGTGTGTATCACTGTGTGTGTGTGTGTGGCAGTGTGTGTCACTGTGTGTGTGTCCGTGTGTGTGTGGGGCAGTGTGTATCACTGTGTGTGTGTGTGTGTTAGTGTGTATCACTGTGTGTGTATGTTTCTGTGCGGATTACTGTGTGTGTCACCGTGTGTGTCTGTCTGTGTCAGTGTGTATCACTTTCTGTGTGTGTGTGTCACTGTGTGTCACTGTGTGTGTGTGTGTGTGTCCGTGTGTGTGGGTCAGTGTGTATCACTGTGTGTGTATGTGAAAGTGCGTATCACTGTGTGTGTCACCGTGTGTGTGTCTGTGTCAGTGAGTATCACTATGTGTATGTGTGTCACTGTGTATCACTGTGTGTGTGTGTCAGTGTGTATCACTGTATGTCAGTGTGTATCACTGTGTGTGTGTGTGTGTGTGTCAGTGTGTTTCACTGTGTGTGTGTGTGGTCCAGTGTGTATCACTGTGTGTGTGTGTGTGTGTGTGCGTCAGTGTGTAGCACTGCGTGGGTGTGTCAGTGCGTGTCACTGTGTGTGTGTGTGTGTGTTTGTATGTTAATGTGTATCACTGTGTGTGTGTGTCAGTATGTATCAATGTGTGTGTGTGCGTCAGTGCGTATCACTGTCTGTGTGTGTGTCAGTGTGTATCACTGCATGTGTTTGTGTGTCGGTCAGTGTGTATCACTGTGTGTGTGTCAGTGTGTATCACTGTGTATGTTTGTGTGTGTGTCAGTGTGTGTCACTGTGTGTGTGTGGGTCAGTGTGTGTTGCTGTGTGGGTCAGTGTGTATCACTGTGTGTGTGTGTCAGTGTGTATCACTGTGTGTGTGGGTGTGTCAGTGTGTGTCACTGTGTGTGTGTGTGTGTCAGTGTGTATCACTGTGTGTCTGTGTGTGTCAGTGTGTATCATTGTGTGTCTGTGTGTATCACTGTGTGTTTGCGTGTGTGTGGGTCAGTGTGCATCACTTTGTGTGTGTGTGTGTGGGGGTCAGTGTGTGTTACTGTGTGGGTTAGTGTGTATCACTGTATGTGTGTGTCAGTGTGTATCACTGTATGTGTCACTGAGTGTGCCACTGTGTGTGTCAGTGAGTATCACTGTGTGTGTGTGTGTCAGAGTGTATCACTGTGTGTGTGTGTGTGTGTGTGTGTGTGCGTCAGTGTGTAGCACTGCGTGGGTGTGTCAGTGCGTGTCACTGTGTGTGTGTGTTTGTATGTCAATGTGTATCACTGTGTGTGTGTGTCAGTATGTATCACTGTGTGTGTGTGCGTCAGTGCGTATCACTGTCTGTGTGTGTGTCAGTGTGTATCACTGCATGTGTTTGTGTGTGTCAGTGTGTATCACTGTGTCTGTGTGTGTGGCAGTGTGTGTCACTGTGTGTGTGTGTCCGTGTGTGTGTGGGGCAGTGTGTATCACTGTGTGTGTGTGTGTGTTAGTGTGTATCACTGTGTGTGTAAGTTTCTGTGCGGATTACTGTGTGTGTCACCGTGTGTTTCTGTCTGTGTCAGTGTGTATCACTTTCTGTGTGTGTGTGTCACTGTGTGTCACTGTGTGTGTGTGTGTGTGTCCGTGTGTGTGGGTCAGTGTGTATCACTGTGTGTGTATGTGAAAGTGCGTATCACTGTGTGTGTCACCGTGTGTGTGTCTGTGTCAGTGAGTATCACTATGTGTATGTGTGTCACTGTGTATCACTGTGTGTGTGTGTCAGTGTGTATCACTGTATGTCAGTGTGTATCACTGTGTGTGTGTGTGTGTGTGTCAGTGTGTTTCACTGTGTGTGTGTGTGGTCCAGTGTGTATCACTGTGTGTGTGTGTGTGAAAGTGTATCACTGTGTGTGTGTGTGTTTTAGTGTGTATCAATGTGTGTGTGTGTCAGTGTGTATCACTGTGTGTGAGTGTGTCAGTGTGTATCACTTTGTGTGTGTGTGTTCGTGTGTTTCACTGTGTGTGTGTCAGTGTGTGTCACTGTGTGTCACTGTGTGTGTGTGTGTGGGTCAGTGCGTGTCACTGTGTGTGTGTGTCAGTGTGTATCACTGTGTGTGTGTGTCAGTGAGTATCTGTATGTGTGTGTTTGTGTCAGTGTGTATAACTGTGTGTGTGTCAGTGTGCGTCACTATGTGTGTTTGGGTCAGTGTGAATCAATGTGTGTGTGTGTGTGTGTGTGTGTGTGGGTCAGTGTGTGTTACTGTGTGGGTCAGTGTGTATCACTGTGTGTGTGTCAGTCTGTATCACTGTGTGTATCACTGAGTGTGTCACTGTGTGTGTCAGTGTGTATCACTGTGTGTGTGTGTGTGTCAGTGTGTATCACTGTGTGTGTGTGTGTGTCAGTGTGTATCACTGTGTGTGTGTGTGTGTTTGTATGTCAATGTGTATCACTGCGTGTGTGTGTCAGTATGTATCAATGTGTGTGTGTGCGTCAATGCGTATCACTGTCTGTGTGTGTGTCAGTGTGTATCACTGCATGTGTTTGTGTGTGTCAGTGTGTATCACTGTGTGTGTGTGTGTGTGTGTGTGTGTGTGTGGCAGTGTGTGTCACTGTGTGTGTGTCCGTGTGTGTGTGGGGCAGTGTGTATCACTGTGTGTGTGTGTGTGTGTGTGTGTGTCAGTGTGTATCACTGTGTGTGTATGTTTCTGTGCGGATTACTGTGTGTGTCACCGTGTGTGTCTGTCTGTGTCAGTGTGTATCACTGTCTGTGTGTGTGTGTTTCAGTGTGTGTCACTGTGTGTGTGTGTGTCCGTGTGTGTGAGGGTGAGTGTGTATCACTGTGTGTGTATGTGAAAGTGCGTATCACTGTGTGTGTCACCGTGTGTGTGTCTGTGTCAGTGAGTATCACTATGTGTGTGTGTGTCACTGTGTATCACTGTGTGTGTGTTTGTTAGTGTGTATCACTGTGTGTGTGTGTGTGTGTCTCAGTGTGTATCACTGTATGTCAGTGTGTATCACTGTGTGTGTGTTTGTGTGTGTGTGTGTGTGTCAGTGTGTTTCACTGTGTGTGTGTGTGTCAGTGTGTCTCACTGTGTGTGTGTGGTTCAGTTTGTATCACTGTGTGTGTGTGTGTCTTTGAGTATCTCTGTGTGTGTTTGTGTCAGTGTGTATCACTGTGTGTGTGTCAGTGTGTGTCACTGTGTGTGTTTGGGTCAGTGTGTATCACTGTGTGTTTGGGTCAGTGTGCATCACTGTGTGTGTGTTTGTCAGTGTGTATCACTATGTGTGTGTGTCAGTGTGTATCACTGTGTGTGGATGTGTCAGTGCGTATTACTGTGTGTGTCACCTTGTGTGTGTGTCTGTGTCAGTGTGAATCACTGTGTGTGTATGTGTGTGAAATTGTATCACTGTGTTTGTGTGTGTTTTAGTGTATATCAATTTGTGTGTGTGTCAGTTTGAATCACTGTGTGTGAGTGAGCCAGTGTGTCTCTTTGTGTGTGTGTGTTAGTGTGTTTCACTGTGTGTGGGTCAGTGCGTGTCACTGTGTGTGTGTGTCAGTGTGTATCACTGCGTTGTGTGTCAGTGAGTATCTGTATGTGTGTGTTTGTGTCAGTGTGTATAAATGTGTGTGTGTCAGTGTGTGTCACTGTGTCTTTGTGGGTCAGTGTGCATCAATGTGTGTGTGTGTGTGTGTGGGTCAGTGTGTGTTACTGTGTGGGTCAGTGTGTATCACTGTGTGTGTGTCAGTGTGTGTCACTGCGTGTGTGTGGGTGTGTGTGTGTTTGTGTGTCAGTGTGTATCACTGTGTGTGTATGTGTAAGTGCGTATCACTGTGTGTGTCACCGTGTGTGTGTCTCTATCAGTGAGTATCACTGTGTGTGTGTTTCACTGTGTATCACTGTGTGTGTGTTTGTTAGTGTGTATCACTGTGTGTGTGTGTCAGTGTGTATCACTGTGTGTCAGTGTGTCAGTGTGTATCACTGTGTGTGTGTGTGTGTGTGTGTGTCAGTGTGTTTCACTGTGTGTGTGTCAGTGTGTGTCACTGTGTGTGTGGGTCAGTGTGTGTCACTGTGTGTTTGTGTCAGTGTGTATCACTGTGTGTGTGTGTGTGTCAGTGAGTATCGCTGTGTGTCTGTGTGTGTCAGTGTGTATCATTGTGTGTCTGTGTGTATCACTGTGTGTTTGTGTGTGTGTGGGTCAGTGTGCATCACTGTGTGTGTGTGTGTGGGGGGGTCAGGGTGTGTTACTCTGTCGGTCAGTGTGTATCACTGTGTGTGTGTGTCAGTGTGTTTCACTGTGTGTGTGTGTGTGTGTCAGTGTGTGTCACTGTGTGTGTGTGGGTCAGTGTGTGTTACTGTGTGGGTCAGTGTGTATCACTGTGTGTGTGTGTGTCAGTGTGTATCACTGTGTGTGTGTGTGTCAGTGTGTGTCACTGTGTGTGTGTGTCAGTGTGTATCACTGTGTGTCTGTGTGTGTCAGTGTGTATCATTGTGTGTCTGTGTGTATCACTGTGTGTGTCACTGAGTGTGCCACTGTGTGTGTCAGTGAGTATCACTGTGTGTGTGTGTGTCAGAGTGTATCACTGTGTGTGTGTGTGTGTGTGTGCGTCAGTGTGTAGCACTGCGTGGGTGCGTCAGTGCGTGTCACTGTGTGTGTGTGTGTGTGTTTGTATGTCAATGTGTATCACTGTGTGTGTGTGTCAGTATGTATCAATGTGTGTGTGTGCGTCAGTGCGTATCACTGTCTGTGTGTGTGTCAGTGTGTATCACTGCATGTGTTTGTGTGTGTCAGTGTGTATCACTGTGTGTGTGTGTGTGTGTGTGTGTGGCAGTGTGTGTCACTGTGTGTGTGTCCGTGTGTGTGTGGGGCAGTGTGTATCACTGTGTGTGTGTGTGTGTGTCAGTGTGTATCACTGTGTGTGTATGTTTCTGTGCGGATTACTGTGTGTGTCACCGTGTGTGTCTGTCTGTGTCAGTGTGTATCACTGTCTGTGTGTGTGTGGGTCAGTGTGCATCACTTTGTGTGTGTGTGTGTGTGGGGGTCAGTGTGTGTTACTGTGTGGGTCAGTGTGTATCACTGTATGTGTGTGTCAGTGTGTATCACTGTGTGTGTCACTGAGTGTGCCACTGTGTGTGTCAGTGAGTATCACTGTGTGTGTGTGTGTCAGAGTGTATCACTGTGTGTGTGTGTGCGTCAGTGTGTAGCACTGCGTGGGTGTGTCAGTGCGTGTCACTGTGTGTGTGTGTGTTTGTATGTCAATGTGTATCACTATGTGTGTGTGTCAGTATGTATCAATGTGTGTGTGTGCGTCAGTGCGTATCACTGTCCGTGTGTGTGTCAGTGTGTATCACTGCATGTGTTTGTGTGTGTCAGTGTGTATCACTGTGTGTGTGTGTGTGTGTGGCAGTCTGTGTCACTGTTTGTGTGTCCGTGTGTGTGTGGGGCAGTGTGTATCACTGTGTGTGTGTGTGTGTGTGTCAGTGTGTATCACTGTGTGTGTGTGTGTGTGTGTGCGTCAGTGTGTAGCACTGTGTGGGTGTGTCAGTGTGTGTCACTGTGTGTGTTTGTGTGTGTATGTCAATGTGTATCACTGGGTGTGTGTGTGTCAGTGTGTATCACTGTGTGTGTGTGTGCGTCAGTGCGTATCACTGTGTGTGTGTGTGTCAGTGTTTGTCACTGCGTGTGTTTGTGTGTGTCAGTGTGTGTCACTGTGGGTGTGGCTGTCTGAATGTGAGGCACTGTGTATCACTGTGTGTGTGTCTGTGTGTGTGTCAGTGTGTATCACTGTGTGTGTTTGTTTCATGGCGTATTACTATGTGTGTCACCGAGTGTGTGTGTGTGTGTCAGTGTGTGTCACTGTGTGTGTGTGGGTGTGTATGTGTTTGTGTGTCAGTGTGTATCACTGTGTGTGTATGTGTAAGTGCGTATCACTGTGTGTGTCACCGTGTGTGTGTCTCTATCAGTGAGTATCACTGTTTGTGTGTGTGTTTCACTGTGTGTGTGATTGTTAGTGTGTATCACTGTGTGTGTGTCAGTGTGTATCACTGTGTGTCAGTGTGTCAGTGTGTATCACTGTGTGTGTGTGTGTGTGTGTGTGTGTGTGTCAGTGTGTTTCACTGTGTGTGGGTCAGTGTGTGTCACTGTGTGTTTGTGTCAGTGTGTATCACTGTGTGTGTGTGTGTCAGTGTATATCTCTGTGTGTCTGTGTGTGTCAGTGTGTATCATTGTGTGTCTGTGTGTATCACTGTGTGTTTGTGTGTGTGTGGGTCAGCGTGCATCACTGTGTGTGTGTGTGTGGGGGGGGTCAGGGTGTGTTACTCTGTCGGTCAGTGTGCATCACTGTGTGTGTGTCAGTGTGTATCACTGTGTGTGTGTGTGTCAGTGTGTGTCACTGTGTATGTGTGGGTCAGTGTGTGTTACTGTGTGGGTCAGTGTGTATCACTGTGTGTGTGTGTGTCAGTGTGTATCACTGTGTGTGTGTGTGTCAGTGTGTGTCACTGTGTGTGTGTGTCAGTGTGTATCAATGTGTGTCTGTGTGTGTCAGTGTGTATCATTGTGTGTCTGTGTGTATTACTGTGTGTTTGTGTCTGTGTGGGTCAGTGTGCATCACTTTGTGTGTGTGTGTGTGTGGGGGTCAATGTGGGTTACTGTGTGGGTCAGTGTGTATCACTGTATGTGTGTGTCAGTGTGTATCACTGTGTGTGTCACTGAGTGTGCCACTGTGTGTGTCAGTGAGTATCACTGTGTGTGTGTGTGTCAGAGTGTATCACTGTGTGTGTGTGTGTGTGTGTGTGTGCGTCAGTGTGTAGCACTGCGTGGGTGTGTCAGTGCGTGTCACTGTGTGTGTGTGTGTGTGTTTGTATGTCAATGTGTATCACTGTGTGTGTGTGTCAGTATGTATCAATGTGTGTGTGTGCGTCAGTGCGTATCACTGTCTGTGTGTGTGTCAGTGTGTATCACTGCATGTGTTTGTGTGTGTCAGTGTGTATCACTGTGTGTGTGTGTGTGTGTGGCAGTGTGTGTCACTGTGTGTGTGTCCGTGTGTGTGTGGGGCAGTGTGTATCACTGTGTGTGTGTGTGTGTGTCAGTGTGTATCACTGTGTGTGTATGTTTCTGTGCGGATTACTGTGTGTGTCACCGTGTGTGTCTGTCTGTGTCAGTGTGTATCACTGTCTGTGTGTGTGAGTTTCAGTGTGTGTCACTGTGTGTGTGTGTGTCCGTGTGTGTGAGGGTGAGTGTGTATCACTGTGTGTGTATGTTTCTGTGCGTATCACTGTGTGTGTCACCGTGTGTGTGTCTGTGTCAGTGAGTATCACTATGTGTGTGTGTGTCACTGTGTATCACTGTGTGTCTGTTTGTTAGTGTGTATCACTGTGTGTGTGTGTGTGTCTCAGTGTGTATCACTGTATGTCAGTGTGTATCACTGTGTGTGTGTTTGTGTGTGTGTGTGTGTGTGTCAGTGTGTTTCACTGTGTGTGTGTCAGTGTGTCTCACTGTGTGTGTGTGGTTCAGTTTGTATCACTGTGTGTGTGTGTGTCTTTGAGTATCTCTGTGTGTGTTTGTGTCAGTGTGTATCACTGTGTGTGTGTCAGTGTGTGTCACTGTGTGTGTTTGGGTCAGTGTGTATCACTGTGTGTTTGGGTCAGTGTGCATCACTGTGTGTGTTTGTCAGTGTGTATCACTATGTGTGTGTGTCAGTGTGTATCACTGTGTGTGGATGTGTCAGTGCGTATTACTGTGTGTGTAACCGTGTGTGTGTGTCTGTGTCAGTGTGAATCACTGTGTGTGTATGTGTGTGAAAGTGTATCATTGTGTTTGTGTCTGTTTTAGTGTATAGCAATTTGTGTGTGTGTCAGTTTGAATCACTGTGTGTGAGTGAGCCAGTGTGTCTCTTTGTGTGTGTGTGTTAGTGTGTTTCACTGTGTGTGGGTCAGTGCGTGTCACTGTGTGTGTGTGTCAGTGTGTATCACTGTGTTGTGTGTCAGTGAGTATCTGTATGTGTGTGTTTGTGTCAGTGTGTATAAATGTGTGTGTGTCAGTGTGTGTCACTGTGTCTGTGTGGGTCAGTGTGCATCAATGTGTGTGTGTGTGTGTGTGTGTGTGGGTCAGTGTGTGTTACTGTGTGGGTCAGTGTGTATCACTGTGTGTGTGTCAGTGTGTGTCACTGTGTGTGTGTGGGTGTGTGTGTGTTTGTGTGTCAGTGTGTATCACTGTGTGTGTATGTGTAAGTGCGTATCACTGTGTGTGTCACCGTGTGTGTGTCTCTATCAGTGAGTATCACTGTGTGTGTGTTTCACTGTGTATCACTGTGTGTGTGTTTGTTAGTGTGTATCACTGTGTGTGTGTCAGTGTGTATCACTGTGTGTCAGTGTGTCAGTGTGTATCACTGTGTGTGTGTGTGTGTGTGTCAGTGTGTTTCACTGTGTGTGTGTCAGTGTGTGTCACTGTGTGTGTGGGTCAGTGTGTGTCACTGTGTGTTTGTGTCAGTGTGTATCACTGTGTGTGTGTGTGTCAGTGAGTATCTCTGTGTGTCTGTGTGTGTCAGTGTGTATCATTGTGTGTCTGTGTGTATCACTGTGTGTTTGTGTGTGTGTGGGTCAGTGTGCATCACTGTGTGTGTGTGGGGGGGGGGTGTCAGGGTGTGTTACTCTGTCGGTCAGTGTGTATCACTGTGTGTGTGTGTCAGTGTGTTTCACTGTGTGTGTGTGTGTCAGTGTGTGTCACTGTGTGTGTGTGGGTCAGTGTGTGTTACTGTGTGGGTCAGTGTGTATCACTGTGTGTGTGTGTGTCAGTGTGTATCACTGTGTGTGTGTGTGTGTGTGTCAGTGTGTGTCACTGTGTGTGTGTGTCAGTGTGTATCACTGTGTGTCTGTGTGTGTCAGTGTGTATCATTGTGTGTCTGTGTGTATCACTGTGTGTTTGTGTGTGTGTGGTTCAGTGTGCATCACTTTGTGTGTGTGTGTGTGTGGGGGTCAGTGTGTGTTACTGTGTGGGTCAGTGTGTATCACTGTATGTGTGTGTCAGTGTGTATCACTGTGTGTGTCACTGAGTGTGCCACTGTGTGTGTCAGTGAGTATCACTGTGTTTGTGTGTGTCAGAGTGTATCACTGTGTGTGTGTGTGCGTCAGTGTGTAGCACTGCGTGGGTGTGTCAGTGCGTGTCACTGTGTGTGTGTGTGTGTTTGTATGTCAATGTGTATCACTATGTGTGTGTGTCAGTATGTATCAATGTGTGTGTGTGCGTCAATGCGTATCACTGTCTGTGTGTGTGTCAGTGTGTATCACTGCATGTGTTTGTGTGTGTCAGTGTGTATCACTGTGTGTGTGTGTGTGTGTGTGTGTGTGGCAGTGTGTGTCACTGTGTGTGTGTCCGTGTGTGTGTGGGGCAGTGTGTATCACTGTGTGTGCATGTGTGTGTGTCAGTGTGTATCACTGTGTGTGTATGTTTCTGTGCGGATTACTGTGTGTGTCACCGTGTGTGTCTGTCTGTGTCAGTGTGTATCACTGTCTGTGTGTGTGTGTGTCAGTGTGTGTCACTGTGTGTGTGTGTGTGTCCGTGTGTGTGAGGGTGAGTGTGTATCACTGTCTGTGTATGTGAAAGTGCGTATCACTGTGTGTGTCACCGTGTGTGTGCGTGTGTCAGTGAGTATCACTATGTCTGTGTGTGTCACTGTGTATCACTGTGTGTGTGTTTGTTAGTGTGTATCACTGTGTGTGTGTGTGTCAGTGTGTATCACTGTATGTCAGTGTGTATCACTGTGTGTGTGTGTGTGTGTGTGTGTGTGTGTCAGTGTGTTTCACTGTGTGTGTGTCAGTGTGTCTCACTGTGTGTGTGTGTGTGGTTCAGTGTGTATCACTGTGTGTGTGTGTCTTTGAGTATCACTGTGTGTGTTTGTGTCAGTGTGTATCACTGTGTGTGTGTGTCAGTGTGTGTCACTGTGTGTGTTTGGGTCAGTGTGTATCACTGTGTGTTTGGGTCAGTGTGCATCACTGTGTGTGTGTTTGTCAGTGTGTATCACTATGTGTGTGTGTCAGTGTGTATCACTGTGTGTGGATGTGTCAGTGCGTATTACTGTGTGTGTCACCGTGTGTGTGTGTCTGTGTTAGTGTGAATCACTGTGTGTGTATGTGTGTGAAAGTGTATCACTGTGTTTGTGTGTGTTTTAGTGTGTATCAATTTGTGTGTGTGTCAGTTTGAATCACTGTGTGTGAGTGAGCCAGTGTGTCTCTTTGTGTGTGTGTGTGTGTGTTAGTGTGTTTCACTGTGTGTGGGTCAGTGCGTGTCACTGTGTGTGTGTGTCAGTGTGTATCACTGTGTTTTGTGTCAGTGAGTATCTGTATGTGTGTGTTTGTGTCAGTGTGTATAAATGTGTGTGTGTCAGTATGTGTCACTGTGTCTGTGTGGGTCAGTGTGCATCAATGTGTGTGTGTGTGTGTGTGTGTGGGTCCGTGTGTGTTACTGTATGGGTCAGTGTGTATCACTGTGTGTGTGTGTCAGTCCGTATCACTGTGTGTATCCCTGAGTGTGTCACTGTGTGTGTCAATGTGTATCACTGTGTGTGTGTGTGTGTCAGTGTGTATCAACGTGTGTGTGTGTGCGTCAGTGTGTAGCACTTTGTGGGTGTGTCAGTGTGTGTCTGTGTGTGTGTGTGTGTGTCTGTGTGTGTGTATGTCAATGTGTATCACTGGGTGTGTGTGTGTCAGTGTGTATCGCTGTGTGTGTGTGCGTCAGTGCGTATCACTGTGTGTGTGTGTCACTGTGTGTCACTGCGTGTGTTTGTGTGTGTCAGTGTGTATCACTGTCTGTGTGTGTGTGTGACAGTGTGTTTCACTGTGGGTGTGGCCGTCTGTGTGTGGGGCAGTGTGTATCACTGTGTGTGTGTGTGTGTGTGTGTGTCAGTGTGTATCACTGTGTGTGTTTGTTTCATGGCGTATTACTGTGTGTGTCACCGAGTGTGTGTGTCTGTGTGTTTGTGTGTCAGTGTGTGTCACTGTGTGTGTGTCCGTGTGTGTGTGCGTCAGTGTGTATCACTGTGTGTGTGTGTGTGTGGGTGTGTGTGTGTTTGTGTGTCAGTGTGTATCACTGTGTGTGTATGTGTAAGTGCGTATCACGTTGTGTGTCACCGTGTGTGTGTCTGTATCAGTGAGTATCACTGTTTGTGTGTGTGTGTCACTGTGTATCACTGTGTGTGTGTTTGTTAGTGTGTATCACTGTGTGTGTGTGTCAGTGTGTATCACTGTGTGTCAGTGTGTCAGTGTGTATCACTGTGTGTGTGTGTGTCAGTGTGTTTCACTGTGTGTGTGTCAGTGTGTGTCACTGTGTGTGTATGTGGTTCAGTGTGTATCACTGTGTGTGTGTGAAAGTGTATCACTGTGTGTGTGTGTTTGTTTTAGTGTGTATCAATGTGTGTGTGTGTCAGTGTGTATCACTGTGTGTGAGTGTGTCAGTGTGTATCACTTTGTGTGTGTGTGTTAGTGTCTTTCACTGTGTGTGTGTCAGTGTGTGTCACTGTGTGTGTGTGTGTGGGTCAGTGCGTGTCACTGTGTGTGTGTGTCAGTGTGTATCACTGTGTGTGTGTGTCAGTGAGTATCTGTGTGTGTGTGTTTGTGTCAGTGTGTATAACTGTGTGTGTGTCAGTGTGTGTCACTGTATGTGTGTGGGTCAGTGTGCATCAATGTGTGTGTGTGTGTGTGTGGGTCAGTGTGTGGGTCAGTGTGTATCACTGTGTGTATCACTGAGTGTGTCACTGTGTGCGTCAGTGTGTATCACTGTGTGTGTGTGTGTGTCAGTGTGTATCACTGTGTGTGTGTGTGTGTGTGTGTGTGTGTATGTCAATGTGTATCACTGGGTGTGTGTGTGTGTCAGTGTGTATCACTGTGAGTGTGTGCGTCAGTGCGTATCACTGTGTGTGTGTGTCAGTGTGTGTCACTGTGTGTGTTTGGGTCAGTGTGTATCACTGTGTGTTTGGGTCAGTGTGCATCACTGTGTGTGTGTTTGTCAGTGTGTATCACTATGTGTGTGTGTCAGTGTGTATCACTGTGTGTGGATGTGTCAGTGCGTATTACTGTGTGTGTCACCGTGTGTGTGTCTGTGTCAGTGTGAATCACTGTGTGTGTATGTGTGTGAAAGTGTATCACTGTGTTTGTGTGTGTTTTAGTGTGTATCAATTTGTGTGTGTGTCAGTTTGAATCACTGTGTGTGATCGAGCCAGTGTGTCTCTTTGTGTGTGTGTGTGTGTGTTAGTGTGTTTCACTGTGTGTGGGTCAGTGCGTGTCACTGTGTGTGTGGGTCAGTGTGTATCACTGTGTGTGTGTCAGTCTGTATCACTGTGTGTATCACTGAGTGTGTCACTGTGTGCGTCAGTGTGTATCACTGTGTGTGTGTGTGTCAGTGTGTATCACTGTGTGTGTGTGTGTGCGTGTGTGTGTCTGTCAATGTGTATCACTGGGTGTGTGTGTGTGTCAGTGTGTATCACTGTGAATGTGTGCGTCAGTGCGTATCACTGTGTGTGTGTGTCACTTTGGGTGTGGCCGTCTGAATGTGGGGCAGTGTGTATCACTGTGTGTGTGTGTGTGTGTGTGTGTGTGTGTCAGTGTGTATCACTGTGTGTGTGTCCGTGTGTATGTGGGTCAGTGTGTATCACTGTGTGTGTGTGTGGGAGTGTGTGTGTTTGTGTGTCAGTGTGTATCACTGTGTGTGTGTTTGTTAGTGTGTATCACTGTGTGTGTGTGTCAGTGTGTATCACTGTGCGTCAGTGTGTCAGTGTGTATCACTGTGTGTGTGTGTGTGTGTGTGTCAGTGTGTTTCACTGTGTGTGTGTCAGTGTGTGTCACTGTGTGTGTGGGACAGTGTGTGTCACTGTGTGTTTGTGTCAGTGTGTATCACTGTGTGTGTGTGTGTCAGTGAGTATCTCTGTGTGTCTGTGTGTGTCAGTGTGTATCATTGTGTGTCTGTGTGTATCACTGTGTGTTTGTGTGTGTGTGGGTCAGTGTGCATCACTCTGTGTGTGTGGGGGGGGGTCAGGGTGTGTTACTCTGTCGGTCAGTGTGTATCACTGTGTGCGTGTGTCAGTGTGTATCACTGTGTGTCAGTGTGTGTCAGTGTGTGTCACTGTGTGTGTGTGTGTGTCAGTGTGTATCACTGTGTGTGTGTGTGTGTCAGTGTGTGTCACTGTGTGTGTGTGTGTCAGTGTGTTTCACTGTGTGTGTGTGTGTGTGTCAGTGTGTATCACTGTGTGTGTGACACTTTGTGTGTCAGTGTGTATCACTGTGTGTCTGTGTGAGTCAGTGTGTATCATTGTGTGTCTGTGTGTATCACTGCGTGTTTGTGTGTGTGTGGGTCAGTGTGCATCACTTTGTGTGTGTGTGTGTGTGGGGGGGTCAGTGTGTGTTACTGTGTGGGTCAGTGTGTATCACTGTATGTGTGTGTCAATGTGTATCACTGTGTGTGTCACTGAGTGTGCCACTGTGTGTGTCAGTGAGTATCACTGTGTGTGTGTGTGTGTCAGAGAGTATCACTGTGTGTGTGTGTGTGTGCGCGTCCGTGTGTAGCACTGCGTGGGTGTGTCAGTGCGTGTCACTGCGTGTGTGTGTGTTTGTATGTCAATGTGTATCACTGTGTGTGTGTGCGTCAGTGCGTATCACTGTGTGTGTGGGTCAGTGTGTATCACTGTGTTTGTGTCAGTGTGTATCATTCTGTGTATGTGGGCCAGTGTGCATCACTGTGTGTGTGTGTGTGTGTGTGTGTGTGTGTCAGTGTGTATCACTGTGTGTGTGTTTGAGTAAGTGTGTATGACTGTGTGTGTGTCTGTGTGTATCACAGTGTGTGTGTGTTTGACAGTGTGCATCACTCTGTGTGTGTGTGGGTCAGTGTGTGTCACTGTGTGTGTGTGTCATAGAACATAGAACATAGAACAGTACAGCACAGAACAGGCCCTTCGGCCCACGATGTTGTGCCGAGCTTTATCTGAAACCAAGATCAAGCTATCCCACTCCCTATCATCCTGGTGTGCTCCATGTGCCTATCCAATAACCGCTTAAATGTTTCTAAAGTGTCTGACTCCACTATCACTGCAGGCAGTCCATTCCACACCCCAACCACTCTCTGCGTAAAGAACCTACCTCTGATATCCGTCCTGTATCTCCCACCACGAACCCTATAGTCATGCCCCCTTGTAATAGCTCCATCCACCCGAGGAAATAGTCTTTGAACGTTCACTCTATCTATCCCCTTCATCATTTTATACACCTCTATTAAGTCTCCCCTCAGCCTCCTCCGCTCCAGGGAGAACAGCCCCAGCTCCCTCAACCTTTCCTCATATGACCTACCCTCCAAACCAGGCAGCATCCTGGTAAATCTCCTCTGCACTCCTTCCAGCGCTTCCACATCCTTCCTATAGTGAGGTGACCAGAACTGCACACAATATTCCAAATGTGGTCTCACCAAGGTCCTGTCCAGTTGCAGCATAACCCCACGGCTCTTAAACTCCAACCACCTGTTAATAAAAGCTAACACACTATAGGCCTTCTTCACAGCTCTATCCACTTGACTGGCAACCTTTAGAGATCTGTGGATATGGACCCCAAGATCTCTCTGTTCCTCCACAGTCTTCAGAACCCTACCTTTGACCCTGTAATCCACATTTAAATTTGTCCTACCAAAATGAATCACCTCACATTTATCAGGGTTAAACTCCATTTGCCATTTTTCAGCCCAGCTTTGCATCCTATCTATGTCTCTTTGCAGCCTACAACAGCCCTCCACCTCATCCACTACTCCACCAATCTTGGTGTCATCAGCAAATTTACTGATCCACCCTTCAGCCCCCTCCTCTAAGTCATTAATAAAAATCACAAAGAGCAGAGGACCAAGCACTGATCCCTGCGGCACACCGCTAGCAACCTGCCTCCAATCCGAAAATTTTCCATCGACCACCACCCTCTGTCTTCGGTCAGACAGCCAGTTGCCTATCCAATCGGCCAACTTTCCCTCTATCCCACACCTCCTCACTTTCATCATAAGCCGACTATGGGGGACCTTATCAAACGCCTTACTAAAATCCATGTATATGACATCAACTGCACTACCTTCATCAACACACTTAGTTACCTCCTCAAAAAATTCTATCAAATTTGTGAGGCACGACTTGCCCTTCACGAATCCGTGCTGACTATCTCGGATTAATCCGCATCTTTCTAAATGGTCGTAAATCCCATCCCTAAGGACCCTTTCCATCAATTTACCAACCACCGAAGTAAGACTAACCGGTCTATAATTACCAGGGTCATTTCTATTCCCTTTCTTAAACAGAGGAACAACATTCGCCATTCTCCAGTCCTCTGGCACCATCCCCGTGGACAGCGAGGACCCAAAGATCAACGCCAAAGGCTCTGCAATCTCATCCCTTGCCTCCCAAAGAATCCTAGGATACATTTCATCAGGCCCAGGGGACATATCGACCTTCAGTTTATTCAAAACCGCCAAGACATCCTCCCTCCGAACATATATTTCCTCTAGCCTATTAGCCTGTAACACCTTCTCTTCCTCAAAAACATGGCCCCTCTCCTTGGTGAACACTGAAGAAAAGTATTCATTCATCACCTCGCCTATCTCTACTGACTCCATACACAAGTTCCCACTACTGTCCTTGAACGGCCCTAACCTCACCCTGGTCATTCTTTTATTCCTCACATAAGAGTAAAAAGCCTTGGGGTTTTCCTTGATCCGACCCGCCAAGGACTTCTCATGTCCCCTCCTAGCTCTCCTAAGCCCCTTTTTCAGCTCATTCCTTGCTAACTTGTAAAACTCAATCGAGCCATCTGAACCTTGTTTCCTCATCCCTACATAAGCTTCCCTCTTCCTTTTCACAAGACATTCCACCTCTTTTGTGAACCATGGTTCCCTCACTCGGCCATTTCCTCCCTGCCTGACAGGAACATACCTATCAAGGACATCCAGTTATTTGTTCCTTGAAAAAATTCCACTTTTCATTAGTTCCTTTCTCTGACAGTTTCTGTTCCCAACTTATGCCCCCTAATTCTTGCCTAATCGCATCATAATTACCCCTCCCCCAATTGTAAACCTTGCCCTGCCGTACGGCCCTATCCCTCTCCATTGCAATAACAAAAGACACCGAATTGTGGTCACTATCTCCAAATTGCTCTCCCACAACCAAATCTAACACTTGGACCGGTACATTTCCCAGTACCAAATCCAATGTGGCCTCACCTCTAGTCGGCCCATCCACATATTGTGTCAGGAAACCCTCCCGCACACACTGCACAAAAACTGCCCCATCCAAACTATTTGACCTACAAAGGTTCCAATCAATATTTGGAAAGTTAAAGTCCCCCATGACAACTACCCTGTGACCCCCACACATATCCATAATCTGCTTAGCAATTTCTTCCTCCACATCTCGATTACTATTTGGGGGCCTATAGTAAACTCCTAGCAACGTGACCGCTCCTTTCCTATTTCTAACTTCAGCCCATATTACCTCAGTGTGCAGATCCCCCACGAAGTGCCTTTCCGCAGCCGTTAAACTATCCTTGTTTAACAATGCCACTCCTCCACCACTTTTACCAGCTTCCCGACACTTAGTGAAACGTCTATACCCCGGAACGTGTCTGGGTCAGTGTGGGTCATTGTGGATCACTGTGTGTGTGTGTGGGTCAATGTGTATCACTGTGTGTCTGTGTGTCAGTGTGTATCACAGTGCGTGTGTGTTTGTGTGTGGGTCAGTGTGGATCACTGTGTGTGTGTGGGTCAGTGTGTATCACTGTGTGTGTGGGGGGGTCAGTGTGTATCTGTGTGTGTGTGTGTGTGTGGGTCAGTGTGTTTCACTGTGTGTGTGTGGGTCAGTGTGTGTCACTGTGTGTGTGTGGGTCAGTGTGGACCACTGTGTGTGTGTGTGTCAGTCTGTATCACAGTGTGTGTGTGTTGGTCAGTGTGTATCATTGTGTGTGTGTGTGTGTGTCAGTGTGTATCACTGCGTGTGTTTGTGTGTGTCATTGCGTATCACTGTCTATGTTTGTGTGTGTCAGTGTGTGTCACTGTGTGTGTATGTGTCAGTGCGTATCACTGTGTGTGTCAAAGTGTGTGTGTGTCTGTGTCAGTGTGAATCACTGTGTGTGTGTGTGTGTGTGTGTGTGTGTGTGTCAACGTGTGTCAATGTGTTTGTTAGTGTGTATCACTGTGTGTGTGTGTGTCAGTGTGTATCACTGTGTGTGAGTGGGTCAGTGTGTATCACTGTGTGTGTGTGTGTGTGTGTGCGCCAGTGTGTTCCACTGTGTGTGTGTCAGTGTGTGTCACTGTGTGTGTGTGGTTCAGTGTGTGTCACTGTGTGTGTGTGTTAGTGTGTATCACTGTGTGTGTGTCAGTGTGTGTCAATGCGTGTGTGTGTCAGTATGTATCACTGTGTGAGTGTGTGTCAGTGTGTATCATTGTGTGTCTGTGAGCCAGTGTGCATCACTGTGTGTGTGTGTGTCAGTCAGTATTTCTTTGTGTGTATGTGTCAGTGTGTATCACTGTGTGTTTCTCAGTGTGTGTCACTGTGTGTGTGTGTGTGTGTGTGTGTGGGTCAGTGTGTATCACTGTGTGTGTGTGTGTCAGTGCTTTTCACTGTGTGTGTCACCGTGTGTGTGTGTGTCTGTGTCAGAGTGCATCACTGTGTGTGTTTGTTCAGTGTGTATCACTGTGTGCGGGGACAGTGTGTATCAGTGTGCGTGTGTGCGTCACTGCGTGTTACTGTGCGTGTCAGTGTGTATCACTGTGTGTGTGTGTGTCACTGTGTGTGTGTGTCACTGTGTGTGTGTGTGTGTGTGTCAGTGTGTATCACTCTGTGTGTGTGTGTGTGTGTCAATGTGTATCACTGTGTGTGTGTGTGTCACTGTGTGTGTGTATCAGTGTACATCGCTGTGTGTGTGTGTGTGTCAGTGTGCATCACTGTTGTGTGTGTTGGTCAGTGTGAATCACTGTGTGTTTGTGTGTGTGTCAGTGTGCATCACTGTGTGTGTGGGTCAGTGTGTATCACTGTGTTTGTGTCAGTGTGTATCATTCTGTGTATCTGGGCCAGTGTGCATCACTGTATGTGTGTATGTGTGTGTATGTCAGTGTGTATCACTGTGTGTGTGTGTGAGTAAGTGTGTATCACTGTGTGTGTGTCTGTGTGTATCACAGTGTGTGTGTGTTTGGTCAGTGTGCATCACTCTGTGTGTTTGTGGGTCAGTGTGTATCACCTTGTGTGTGTGTCTGGGTCAGTGTGGGTCATTGTGGATCACTGTGTGTGTGTGTGGGTGAATGTGTATCACTGTGTGTCTGTGTGTCAGTGTGTATCACAGTGTGTGTGTGGGTCAGTGTGGATCACTGTGTGTGTGTGGTTCAGTGTGCATCACTGTGTGTGTGTGTGGGTCAGTGTGCATCACTCTGTGTGTGGGAGGGTCAGTGTGTATCTGTGTGTGTGTGTGGGGGGGTCAGTGTGTTTCACTGTGTGTGTGTGGGTCAGTGCGTGTCAGTGTGTGTGTGTGGGTCACTGTGGATCACTGTGTGCGTGTGTGTCAGTCTGTATCACAGTGTGTGTGTGTGGGACAGTGTGTATCATTGTGTGTGTGTGTGTCAGTGTGTATCACTGCGTGTGTTTGTGTGTGTCATTGCGTATCACTGTCTATGTTTGTGTGTGTCAGTGCGTGTCACTGTGTGTGTATGTGTCAGTGCGTATCACTGTGTGTGTCATCGTGTGTGTGTGTCTGTGTCAGTGTAAATCACTGTGTCTGTGTGTGTGTGTCAAAGTGTGTCACTGTGTGTGTTAGTGTTAATCACTGTGTGTATGTGTCAGTGTGGATCACTGTGTGTGTGTGGGTCAGTGTGCATCACTGTGTGTGTGTGTGTGGGTCAGTGTGTATCACTGTGTGTGTGGGAGGGTCAGTGTGTATCTGTGTGTCTGTGTGTGGGTCAGTGTGTTTCACTGTGTGTGTGTGGGTCAGTGTGTGTCACTGTGTGTGTGTGGGTCAGTGTGGATCACTGTGTGTGTGTGTCATTCTGTATCAAAGTGTGTGTGTGTGGGTCAGTGTGTATCATTGTGTGTGTGTGTGTCAGTGTGTATCACTGCGTGTGTTTGTGTGTGTCATTGCGTATCACTGTCTATGTTTGTGTGTGTCAGTCTGTGTCACTGTGTGGGTATGTGTCAGTGCGTATCACTGTGTGTGTCACCGTGTGTGTGTCTGTGTCAGTGTGAATCACTGTGTGTGTGTGTGTGTGTGTGTGTGTCAACGTGTGTCACTGTGTTTGTTAATGTGTATCACTGTGTGTGTGTGTCAGTGTGTATCACTGTGTGTGAGTGGGTCAGTGTGTATCACTGTGTGTGTGTGTGTGTCAGTGTGTTCCACTGTGTGTGTGTCAGTGTGTGTCACTGTGTGTGTGTGTTTTTCAGTGTGTGTCACTGTGTGTGTGTGTCAGTATGTATCACTGTGTGAGTGTGTGTCAGTGTGTATCATTGTGTGTCTGTGGGGCAGTGTGCATCACTGGGTGTGTGTGTGTCAGTCAGTATTTCTGTGTGTATTTGTGTCAGTGTGTATCACTGTGTGTGTCTCAGTGTGTGTCACAGTGTGTGTGTGGGTCAGTGTGTATCACTGTGTGTGTGTGGGACAGTGTGCATCACTGTGTGTGTATGTGTCAGTGCTTTTCACTGTGTGTGTCACCGTGTGTGTGTGTGTGTCTGTGTCAGTGTGCATCACTGTGTGTGTTTGTTCAGTGTGTATCACTGTGTGCGGGGACAGTGTGTATCAGTGTGCGTGTGTTTGTCACTGTGTGTTACTGTGTGTGTCAGTGTGTTTCACTGTGTGTGTGTGTGTGTGTCAGTGTGCATCACTGTGTCTGTTTGGTGAGTGTGTATCACTGTGTGCGGGGGACAGTGTGTATCAGTGTGCGTGTGTGTGTCACTGTGTGTTAGTGTGTGTGTCAGTGTGTATCACTGTGTGTGTGTGTGTCACTGTGTGTGTGTGTGTGTCACTGTGTGTGTGTGTGTGTGTCAGTGTGTATCACTCTGTGTGTGTGTGTGTCAATGTGTATCACTGTGTGTGTGTGTGTCAGTGTGTGTGTGTGTGTCAGTGTACATCGCTGTGTGTGTGTGTGTGTCAGTGTGCATCACTGTTGTGTGTGTTGGTCAGTGTGTATCACTGTGTCGTTGTGTGTGCGTCAGTGTGCATCACTGTGTGTGTGTGGGTCAGTGTGTATCACTGTGTGTGTGGGTCAGTGTGTGTCACTGTGTGTGTGTCAGTGTGCATCATTCTGTGTATGTGGGCCAGTGTGCACCACTGTGTGTGTGTGTGTGTGTGTGTGTGTGTCAGTGTGTATCACTGTGTGTGTGTCTGTGTGTATCACAGTGTGTGTGTGTTTGGTCAGTGTGCATCACTCTGTGTGTGTGTGGGTCAGTGTGTATCACTGTGTGTGTGTGTCTGGGTCAGTGTGGGTCATTGTGGATCACTGTGTGTGTGTGTGGGTCAATGTGTATCACTGTGTGTCTGTGTGTCAGTGTGTATCACAGTGTGTGCGTGTGTGTGGGTCAGTGTGTATCACTGTGTGTGTGTGTGTGTGTGTGCGTCAGTGTGTTCCACTGTGTGTGTGTCAGTGTGTGTCACTGTGTGTGTGTGGTTCAGTGTGTGTCACTGTGTGTGTGTGTCAGTGTGTATCACTGTGTGTGTGTCAGTGTGTGTCAATGCGTGTGTGTGTCAGTATGTATCACTGTGTGAGTGTGTGTCAGTGTGTATCATTGTGTGTCTGTGGGCCAGTGTGCATCACTGTGTCTGTGTGTGTGTCAGTCAGTATTTCTTTGTGTGTATGTGTCAGTGTGTATCACTGTGTGTTTCTCAGTGTGTGTCACTGTGTGTGTGTGTGTGTGTGGGTCAGTGTGTATCACTGTATGTGTGTGTGTGTGTGTGGGACAGTGTGCATCACTTTGTGTGTATGTGTCAGTGCTTTTCACTGTGTGTGTCACCGTGTGTGTGTGTGTCTGTGTCAGAGTGCATCACTGTGTGTGTTTGTTCAGTGTGTATCACTGTGTGCGGGGACAGTGTGTATCAGTGTGCGTGTGTGCGTCACTGTGTGTTACTGTGCGTGTCAGTGTGTATCACTGTGTGTGTGTGTGTCACTGTGTGTGTGTGTCACTGTGTGTGTGTGTGTGTGTGTCAGTGTGTATCACTCTGTGTGTGTGTGTCACTGTGTGTGTGTGTATCAGTGTACATCGCTGTGTGTGTGTGTGTGTCAGTGTGCATCACTGTTGTGTGTGTTGGTCAGTGTGAATCACTGTGTGTTTGTGTGTGTGTCAGTGTGCATCACTGTGTGTGTGTGGGTCAGTGTGAATCACTGTGTGTGTGGGTCAGTGTGTATCACTGTGTTTGTGTCAGTGTGTATCATTCTGTGTATCTGGGCCAGTGTGCATCACTGTATGTGTGTATGTGTGTGTATGTCAGTGTGTATCACTGTGTGTGTGTGTGTGTGTGTGGGACAGTGTGCATCACTTTGTGTGTATGTGTCAGTGCTTTTCACTGTGTGTGTCACCGTGTGTGTGTGTGTCTGTGTCAGAGTGCATCACTGTGTGTGTTTGTTCAGTGTGTATCACTGTGTGCGGGGACAGTGTGTATCAGTGTGCGTGTGTGCGTCACTGTGTGTTACTGTGCGTGTCAGTGTGTATCACTGTGTGTGTGTGTGTCACTGTGTGTGTGTGTCACTGTGTGTGTGTGTGTGTGTCAGTGTGTATCACTCTGTGTGTGTGTGTCACTGTGTGTGTGTGTGTAGCAGTGTACATCGCTGTGTGTGTGTGTGTGTCAGTGTGCATCACTGTTGTGTGTGTTGGTCAGTGTGAATCACTGTGTGTTTGTGTGTGTGTCAGTGTGCATCACTGTGTGTGTGTGGGTCAGTGTGAATCACTGTGTGTGTGGGTCAGTGTGTATCACTGTATTTGTGTCAGTGTGTATCATTCTGTGTATCTGGGCCAGTGTGCATCACTTTATGTGTGTATGTGTGTGTATGTCAGTGTGTATCACTGTGTATGTGTGTGAGTAAGTGTGTATCACTGTGTGTGTGTCTGTGTGTATCACAGTGTGTGTGTGTTTGGTCAGTGTGCATCACTCTGTGTGTTTGTGGGTCAGTGTGTATCACCTTGTGTGTGTGTCTGGGTCAGTGTGGGTCATTGTGGATCACTGTGTGTGTGTGTGGGTGAATGTGTATCACTGTGTGTCTGTGTGTCAGTGTGTATCACAGTGTGTGTGTGGGTCAGTGTGGATCACTGTGTGTGTGTGGTTCAGTGTGCATCACTGTGTGTGTGTGTGGGTCAGTGTGTATCACTGTGTGTGTGGGAGGGTCAGTGTGTATCTGTGTGTGTGTGTGGGGGGGTCAGTGTGTTTCACTGTGTGTGTGTGGGTCAGTGCGTGTCAGTGTGTGTGTGTGGGTCACTGTGGATCACTGTGTGCGTGTGTGTCAGTCTGTATCACAGTGTGTGTGTGTGGGACAGTGTGTATCATTGTGTGTGTGTGTGTATGTCAGTGTGTATCACTGCGTGTGTTTGTGTGTGTCATTGCGTATCACTGTCTATGTTTGTGTGTGTCAGTGCGTGTCACTGTGTGTGTATGTGTCAGTGCGTATCACTGTGTGTGTCATCGTGTGTGTGTCTGTGTCAGTGTAAATCACTGTGTCTGTGTGTGTGTGTCAAAGTGTGTCACTGTGTGTGTTAGTGTTAATCACTGTGTGTATGTGTCAGTGTGGATCACTGTGTGTGTGTGGGTCAGTGTGCATCACTGTGTGTGTGTGTATGGGTCAGTGTGTATCACTGTGTGTGTGGGAGGGTCAGTGTGTATCTGTGTGTGTGTGTGTGTGTGGGTCAGTGTGTTTCACTGTGTGTGTGTGGGTCAGTGTGTGTCGCTGTGTGTGTGTGGGTCAGTGTGGATCACTGTGTGTGTGTGTCGGTCTGTATCAAAGTGTGTGTGTGTGGGTCAGTGTGTATCATTGTGTGTGTGTGTGTCAGTGTGTATCACTGCGTGTGTTTGTGTGTGTCATTGCGTATCACTGTCTATGTTTGTGTGTGTCAGTCTGTGTCACTGTGTGGGTATGTGTCAGTGCGTATCACTGTGTGTGTCACCGTGTGTGTGTCTGTGTCAGTGTGAATCACTGTGTGTGTGTGTGTGTGTGTGTGTCAACGTGTGTCACTGTGTTTGTTAATGTGTATCACTGTGTGTGTGTGTGTCAGTGTGTATCACTGTGTGTGAGTGAGTCAGTGTGTATCACTGTGTGTGTGTGTGTGTGTGTGTGTGTGTGTCAGTGTGTTCCACTGTGTGTGTGAAAGTGTGTGTCACTGTGTGTGTGTGTTTTTCAGTGTGTGTCACTGTGTGTGTGTCAGTATGTATCACTGTGTGAGTGTGTGTCAGTGTGTATCATTGTGTGTCTGTGGGGCAGTGTGCATCACTGTGTGTGTGTGTGTCAGTCAGTATTTCTGTGTGTATTTGTGTCAGTGTGTATCACTGTGTGTGTCTCAGTGTGTGTCACAGTGTGTGTGTGGGTCAGTGTGTATCACTGTGTGTGTGTGGGACAGTGTGCATCACTGTGTGTGTATGTGTCAGTGCTTTTCACTGTGTGTGTCACCGTGTGTGTGTGTGTGTCTGTGTCAGTGTGCATCACTGTGTGTGTTTGTTCAGTGTGTATCACTGTGTGCGGGGACAGTGTGTATCAGTGTGCGTGTGTTTGTCACTGTGTGTTACTGTGTGTGTCAGTGTGTTTCACTGTGTGTGTGTGTGTGTGTGTCAGTGTGCATCACTGTGTCTGTTTGGTGAGTGTGTATCACTGTGTGCGGGGGACAGTGTGTATCAGTGTGCGTGTGTGTGTCACTGTGTGTTAGTGTGTGTGTCAGTGTGTATCACTGTGTGTGTGTGTGTGTCACTGTGTGTGTGTGTGTGTGTCACTGTGTGTGTGTGTGTGTGTGTGTGTGTCAGTGTGTATCACTCTGTGTGTGTGTGTGTCAATGTGTATCACTGTGTGTGTGTGTGTCAGTGTGTGTGTGTGTGTCAGTGTACATCGCTGTGTGTGTGTGTGTGTGTCAGTGTGCATCACTGTTGTGTGTGTTGGTCAGTGTGTATCACTGTGTCTTTGTGTGTGCGTCAGTGTGCATCACTGTGTGTGTGTGGGTCAGTGTGTATCACTGTGTGTGTGGGTCAGTGTGTGTCACTGTGTGTGTGTCAGTGTGCATCATTCTGTGTATGTGGGCCAGTGTGCACCACTGTGTGTGTGTGTGTGTGTGTGTGTGTGTGTGTGTGTGTGTGTGTGTGTGTGTGTCAGTGTGTATCACTGTGTGTGTGTCTGTGTGTATCACAGTGTGTGTGTGTTTGGTCAGTGTGCATCACTCTGTGTGTGTGTGGGTCAGTGTGTATCACTGTGTGTGTGTGTCTTGGTCAGTGTGGGTCATTGTGGATCACTGTGTGTGTGTGTGTGGGTCAATGTGTATCACTGTGTGTCTGTGTGTCAGTGTGTATCACAGTGTGTGCGTGTGTGTGGGTCAGTGTGGATCACTGTGTGTGTGTGGGTCAGTGTGCATCACTGTGTGTGTGTGTGGGTCAGTGTGTATCAATGTGTGTGTGGGAGGGTCAGTGTGTATCTGTGTGTGTGTGTGTGTGTGTGGGTCAGTGTGTTTCACTGTGTGTGTGTGGGTCAGTGTGTGTCACTGTGTGTGTGTGGGTCAGTGTGGATCACTGTGTGTGTGTGTCAGTCTGTATCACAGTGTGTGTGTGGGTCAGTGTGTATCATTGTGTGTGTGTGTGTGTGTCAGTGTGTATCACTGCGTGTGTTTGTGTGTGTCATTGCGTATCACTATCTATGTTTGTGTGTGTCAGTGTCTGTCACTGTGTGTGTATGTGTCAGTGCGTATCACTGTGTGTGTCACCGTGTGTGTGTCTGTGTCAGTGTGAATGACTGTGTGTTTGTGTGTGTGTGTCAACGTGTGTCTGTGTCACTGTGTGTGTTAGTGTGTATCACTGTGTGTGTGTGTCAGTGTGTATCACTGTGTGTGAGTGGGTCAGTGTGTATCACTGTGTGTGTGTGTGTGTCAGTGTGTTCCACTGTGTGTGTGTTAGTGTGTGTCACTGTGTGTGTGTGGTTCAGCGTGTGTCACTGTGTGTGTGTCAGTGTGTATCACTGTGTGTGTGTCAGAGTGTGTCAATGCGTGTGTGTGTCAGTATGTATCACTGTGTGAGTGTGTGTCAGTGTGTATCATTGTGTGTCTGTGGGCCAGTGTGCATCACTGTGTGTGTGTGTCAGTGTGTATCACTGTGTGTGTGTGTGAGAGAGTCAGTGCGTATCACTGTGTGTGTCTGTGTGTATCGCAGTGTGTGTGTGTTTGGTCAGTGTGCATCACTCTGTGTGTGTGTGGGTCAGTGTGGGTCAGTGTGTATCACTGTGTGTGTGTGTCTGGGTCAGTGTGGGTCAGTGTGGACCACTGTGTGTGTGTGGGTCAATGTGTATCACTGTGTGTCTGTGTGTCAGTGTGTATCACAGTGTGTGTGTGTGTGTGGGTCAGTGTGGATCACTGTTTGTGTGTGGGTCAGTGTTCATCACTGTGTGTGTGAAGGTCAGTGTGTATCACTGTGTGTGTGTCAGTGTGTGTCACTGTGTGTGTGTGGTTCAGTGTGGGTCACTGTGTGTGTGTGTCACTGTGTATCACTGTGTGTGTGTCAGTGTGTGTCAATGCGTGTGTGTGTCAGTATGTATCACTGTGTGTGTGTGTGTCAGTGTGTATCATTGTGTGTCTGTGGGCCAGTGTGCATCACTGTGTGTGTGTGTGTCAGTCAGTATGTCTGTGTGTGTTTGTGTCAGTGTGTATCACTGTGTGTGTCTCAGTGTGTGTCACTGTGTGTGTGTGGGTCAGTGTGTATCACTGTGTGTGTGTGTGTGTGGGACAGTGTGCATCACTTTGTGTGTATGTGTCAGTGCTTTTCACTGTGTGTGTCACCGTGTGTGTGTGTGTCTGTGTCAGAGTGCATCACTGTGTGTGTTTGTTCAGTGTGTATCACTGTGTGCGGGGACAGTGTGTATCAGTGTGCGTCTGTGCGTCACTGTGTGTTACTGTGCGTGTCAGTGTGTATCACTGTGTGTGTGTGTGTCACTGTGTGTGTGTGTGTCACTGTGTGTGTGTGTGTGTGTGTGTCAGTGTGTATCACTCTGTGTGTGTGTGTGTGTCAATGTGTATCACTGTGTGTGTGTGTGTGTCACTGTGTGTGTGTGTATCAGTGTACTTCGCTGTGTGTGTGTGTGTGTGTGTCAGTGTGCATCTCTGTTGTGTGTGTTGGTCAGTGTGAATCACTGTGTGTTTGTGTGTGTGTCAGTGTGCATCACTGTGTGTGTGTGGGTCAGTGTGAATCACTGTGTGTGTGGGTCAGTGTGTATCACTGTGTTTGTGTCAGTGTGTATCATTCTGTGTATCTGGGCCAGTGTGCATCACTGTATGTGTGTGTGTGTGTGTATGTCAGTTTGTATCACTGTGTGTGTGTGTGTGAGTAAGTGTGTATCACTGTGTGTGTGTCTGTGTGTATCACAGTGTGTGTGTGTTTGGTCAGTGTGCATCACTCTGTGTGTTTGTGGGTCAGTGTGTATCACCTTGTGTGTGTGTCTGGGTCAGTGTGGGTCATTGTGGATCACTGTGTGTGTGTGTGGGTGAATGTGTATCACTGTGTGTCTGTGTGTCAGTGTGTATCACAGTGTGTGTGTGGGTCAGTGTGGATCACTGTGTGTGTGTGGTTCAGTGTGCATCACTGTGTGTGTTTGGGTCAGTGTGTATCACTCTGTGTGTGGGAGGGTCAGTGTGTATCTGTGTGTGTGTGGGGGGGGGTCAGTGTGTTTCACTGTGTGTGTGTGGGTCAGTGCGTGTCAGTGTGTGTGTGTGGGTCACTGTGGATCACTGTGTGCGTGTGTGTCAGTCTGTATCACAGTGTGTGTGTGTGGGACAGTGTGTATCATTGTGTGTGTGTGTGTCAGTGTGTATCACTGCGTGTGTTTGTGTGTGTCATTGCGTATCACTGTCTATGTTTGTGTGTGTCAGTGCGTGTCACTGTGTGTGTATGTGTCAGTGCGTATCACTGTGTGTGTCATCGTGTGTGTGTCTGTGTCAGTGTAAATCACTGTGTCTGTGTGTGTGTGTCAAAGTGTGACACTGTGTGTGTTAGTGTGTATCACTGTGTGTATGTGTCAGTGTGGATCACTGTGTGTGTGTGTGTGGGTCAGTGTGCATCACTGTGTGTGTGTGGGTCAGTGTGTATCACTGTGTGTGTGGGAGGGTCAGTGTGTGTGTGTGTGTGTGTGGGTCAGTGTGTTTCACTGTGTGTGTGTGGGTCAGTGTGTGTCACTGTGTGTGTGTGGGTCAGTGTGGATCACTGTGTGTGTGTGTCAGTGTGTATCACTGCGTGTGTTTGTGTGTGTCATTGCGTATCACTGTCTATGTTTGTGTGTGTCAGTCTGTGTCACTGTGTGGGTATGTGTCAGTGCGTATCACTGTGTGTGTCACCGTGTGTGTGTCTGTGTCAGTGTGAATCACTGTGTGTGTGTGTGTGTGTGTCAACGTGTGTCACTGTGTTTGTTAGTGTGTATCACTGTGTGTGTGTGTCAGTGTGTATCACTGTCTGTGAGTGGGTCAGTGTGTATCACTGTGTGTGTGTGTGTGTGTGTGTCTGTGTCAATGTGTTCCACTGTGTGTGTGTCAGTGTGTGTCACTGTGTGTGTGTGTTTTTCAGTGTGTGTCACTGTGTGTGTGTGTCAGTATGTATCACTGTGTGAGAGTGTGTCAGTGTGTATCATTGTGTGTCTGTGGGGCAGTGTGCATCACTGTGTGTGTGTGTGTCAGTCAGTATTTCTGTGTGTATTTGTGTCAGTGTGTATCACTGTGTGTGTCTCAGTGTGTGTCACTGTGTGTGTGTGGGTCAGTGTGTATCACTGTGTGTGTGTGGGACAGTGTGCATCACTGTGTGTGTATGTGTCAGTGCTTTTCACTGTGTGTGTCACCGTGTGTGTGTGTGTGTCTGTGTCAGTGTGCATCACTGTGTGTGTTTGTTCAGTGTGTATCACTGTGTGCGGGGACAGTGTGTATCAGTGTGCGTGTGTTTGTCACTGTGTGTTACTGTGTGTGTCAGTGTGTTTCACTGTGTGTGTGTGTGTGTGTGTCAGTGTGCATCACTGTGTCTGTTTGGTCAGTGTGTATCACTGTGTGCGGGGGAGAGTGTGTATCAGTGTGCGTGTGTGTGTCACTGTGTGTTAGTGTGTGTGTCAGTGTGTATCACTGTGTGTGTGTGTGTGTCACTGTGTGTGTGTGTCACTGTGTGTGTGTGTGTGTGTGTCAGTGTGTATCACTCTGTGCGTGTGTGTGTCAATGTGTATCACTGTGTGTGTGTGTGTGTGTGTCAGTGTGTGCGTGTGTGTCAGTGTACATCGCTGTGTGTGTGTGTGTGTGTGTGTGTGTGTGTGTGTGTGTGCGTGTGTGTCAGTGTGCATCACTGTTGTGTGTGTTGGTCAGTGTGTATCACTGTGTCTTTGTGTGTGCGTCAGTGTGCATCACTGTGTGTGTGTGGGTCAGTGTGTATCACTGTGTGTGTGGGTCAGTGTGTATCACTGTGTGTGTGTCAGTGTGTATCATTCTGTGTATGTGGGCCAGTGTGCACCACTGGGTGTGTGTGTGTGTGTGTGTGTGTGTGTGTGTGTGTGTGTGTGTGTGTCAGTGTGTATCACTGTGTGTGTGTCTGTGTGTATCACAGTGTGTGTGTGTTTGGTCAGTGTGCATCACTCTGTGTGTGTGTGGGTCAGTGTTTATCACTGTGTGTGTGTGTCTGGGTCAGTGTGGGTCATTGTGGATCACTGTGTGTGTGTGTGTGGGTCAATGTGTATCACTGTGTGTCTATCTGTCAGTGTGTATCACAGTGTGTGCGTGTGTGTGGGTCAGTGTGGATCACTGTGTGTGTGTGGGTCAGTGTGCATCACTGTGTGTGTGTGTGGGTCAGTGTGTATCACTGTGTGTGTGGGAGGGTCAGTGTGTATCTGTGTGTGTGTGTGTGTGGGTCAGTGTGTTTCACTGTGTGTGTGTGGGTCAGTGTGTGTCACTGTGTGTGTGTGGGTCAGTGTGGATCACTGTGTGTGTGTGTCAGTCTGTATCACAGTGTGTGTGTGGGTCAGTGCGTATCAGTGTGTGTGTGTGTGTGTGTCAGTGTGTATCACTGCGTGTGTTTGTGTGTGTCATTGCGTATCACTGTCTATGTTTGTGTGTGTCAGTGTGTGTCACTGTGTGTGTATGTGTCAGTGCGTATCACTGTGTGTGTCACCGTGTGTGTGTCTGTGTCAGTGTGAATGACTGTGTGTTTGTGTGTGTGTGTGTCAACGTGTGTCTGTGTCACTGTGTGTGTTAGTGTGTATCACTGTGTGTGTGTGTCAGTGTGTATCACTGTGTGTGAGTGGGTCAGTGTGTATCACTGTGTGTGTGTGTGTGTGTCAGTGTGTTCCACTGTGTGTGTGTCAGTGTTTGTCACTGTGTGTGTGTGGTTCAGCGTGTGTCACTGTGTGTGTGTGTCAGTGTGTATCACTGTGTGTGTGTGTCAGAGTGTGTCAATGCGTGTGTGTTTCAGTATGTATCAATGCGTGAATGTGTGTCAGTGTGTATCATTGTGTGTCTGTGGGCCAGTGTGCATCACTGTGTGTGTGTGTCAGTGTGTATCACTGTGTGTGTGTGTGTGAGATTCAGTGCGTATCACTGTGTGTGTCAGTGTGTATCACTCTGTGTGTGTGTGTGTGTGTGTGTGTGTGTCAATGTGTATCACTGTGTGTGTGTGTGTGTGTCACTGTGTGTGTGTGTATCAGTGTACATCGCTGTGTGTGTGTGTCAGTGTGCATCACTGTTGTGTGTGTTGGTCAGTGTGAATCACTGTGTGTTTGTGTGTGTCAGTGTGCATCACTGTGTGTGTGTGGGTCAGTGTGAATCACTGTGTGTGTGGGTCAGTGTGTATCACTGTGTTTGTGTCAGTGTGTATCATTCTGTGTATCTGGGCCAGTGTGCATCACTGTATGTGTGTGTGTGTGTGTATGTCAGTGTGTATCACTGTGTGTGTGTGTGTGTGTGTGAGTAAGTGTGTATCACTGTGTGTGTGTCTGTGTGTATCACAGTGTGTGTGTGTTTGGTCAGTGTTCATCACTCTGTGTGTTTGTGGGTCAGTGTGTATCACCTTGTTTGTGTGTCTGGGTCAGTGTTGGTCATTGTGGATCACTGTGTGTGTGTGTGGGTGAATGTGTATCACTGTGTGTCTGTGTGTCAGTGTGTATCACAGTGTGTGTGTGGGTCAGTGTGGATCACTGTGTGTGTGGTTCAGTGTGCATCACTGTGTGTGTGTGTGGGTCAGTGTGTATCACTCTGTGTGTGGGAGGGTCAGTGTGTATCTGTGTGTGTGTGGGGGGGGTCAGTGTGTTTCACTGTGTGTGTGTGGGTCAGTGCGTGTCAGTGTGTGTGTGTGGGTCACTGTGGATCACTGTGTGCGTGTGTGTCAGTCTGTATCACAGTGTGTGTGTGTGGGACAGTGTGTATCATTGTGTGTGCGTGTGTCAGTGTGTATCACTGCGTGTGTTTGTATGTGTCATTGCGTAACACTGTCTATGTTTGTGTGTGTCAGTGCGTGTCACTGTGTGTGTATGTGTCAGTGCGTATCACTGTGTGTGTCATCGTGTGTGTGTCTGTGTCAGTGTAAATCACTGTGTCTGTGTGTGTGTGTCAAAGTGTGGCACTGTGTGTGTTAGTGTGTATCACTGTGTGTATGTGTCAGTGTGGATCACTGTGTGTGTGTGGGTCAGTGTGCATCACCGTGTGTGTGTGTGGGTCAGTGTGTATCACTGTGTGTGTGGGAGGGTCAGTGTGTATCTGTGTGTGTGTGGGTCAGTGTGTTTCACTGTGTGTGTGTGGGTCAGTGTGTGTCACTGTGTGTGTGTGGGTCAGTGTGGATCACTGTGTGTGTGTCAGTCTGTATCACAGTGTGTGTGTGTGGGTCTGTGTGTATCATTGTGTGTGTGTGTGTCAGTGTGTATCACTGCGTGTGTTTGTGTGTGTCATTGCGTATCACTGTCTATGTTTGTGTGTGTCAGTCTGTGTCACTGTGTGGGTATGTGTCAGTGCGTATCACTGTGTGTGTCACCGTGTGTGTGTCTGTGTCAGTGTGAATCACTGTGTGTGTGTGTGTGTGTGTGTCAACGTGTGTCACTGTGTTTGTTAGTGTGTATCACTGTGTGTGTGTGTCAGTGTGTATCACTGTCTGTGAGTGGGTCAGTGTGTATCACTGTGTGTGTGTGTGTGTGTGTGTGTCAGTGTGTTCCACTGTGTGTGTGTCAGTGTGTGTCACTGTGTGTGTGTGTTTTTCAGTGTGTGTCACTGTGTGTGTGTGTCAGTATGTATCACTGTGTGAGTGTGTGTCAGTGTGTATCATTGTGCGTCTGTGGGGCAGTGTGCATCACTGTGTGTGTGTGTGTCAGTCAGTATTTCTGTGTGTATTTGTGTCAGTGTGTATCACTGTGTGTGTCTCAGTGAGTGTCACTGTGTGTGTGTGGGTCAGTGTGTATCACTGTGTGTGTGTGGGACAGTGTGCATCACTGTGTGTGTATGTGTCAGTGCTTTTCACTGTGTGTGTCACCGTGTGTGTGTGTGTGTCTGTGTCAGTGTGCATCACTGTGTGTGTTTGTTCAGTGTGTATCACTGTGTGCGGGGACAGTGTGTATCAGTGTGCGTGTGTTTGTCACTGTGTGTTACTGTGTGTGTCAGTGTGTTTCACTGTGTGTGTGTGTGAGTGTGTGTCAGTGTGTATCATTGTGTGTCTGTGGGCCAGTGTGCATCACTGTGTGTGTGTGTCAGTGTGTATCACTGTGTGTGTGTGTGTGAGATTCAGTGCGTATCACTGTGTGTGTCTGTGTGTATCGCAGTGTTTGTGTGTTTGGTCAGTGTGCATCACTCTGTGTGTGTGTGGGTCAGTGTGTATCACTGTGTGTGTTTGTCTGGGTCAGTGTGGGTCAGTGTGGATCACTGTGTGTGTGTGGGTCAATGTGTATCACTGTGTGTCTGTGTGTCAGTGTGTATCACAGTGTGTGTGTGTGTGTGTGGGTCAGTGTGGATCACTGTTTGTGTGTGGGTCAGTGTGCATCACTGTGTGTGTGAAGGTCAGTGTGTATCACTGTGTGTGTGTCAGTGTGTGTCACTGTGTGTGTGTGGTTCAGTGTGTGTCACTGTGTGTGTGTGTCAGTGTGTATCACTGTGTGTGTGTCAGTGTGTGTCAATGCGTGTGTGTGTCAGTATGTATCACTGTGTGAGTGTGTGTCAGTGTGTATCATTGTGTGTCTGTGGGCCAGTGTGCATCACTGTGTGTGTGTGTGTCAGTCAGTATTTCTGTGTGTGTTTGTGTCAGTGTGTATCACTGTGTGTGTCTCAGTGTGTGTCACTGTGTGTGTGTGTGTGTGTCACTGTGTGTGTGTGTATCAGTGTACATCGCTGTGTGTGTGTGTGTCAGTGTGCATCACTGTTGTGTGTGTTGGTCAGTGTGAATCACTGTGTGTTTGTGTGTGTGTCAGTGTGCATCACTGTGTGTGTGTGGGTCAGTGTGAATCACTGTGTGTGTGGGTCAGTGTGTATCACTGTGTTTGTGTCAGTGTGTATCATTCCGTGTATCTGGGCCAGTGTGCATCACTGTATGTGTGTGTGTGTGTGTGTATGTCAGTGTGTATCACTGTGTGTGTGTGTGTGTGAGTAAGTGTGTATCACTGTGTGTGTGTCTGTGTGTATCACAGTGTGTGTGTGTTTGGTCAGTGTGCATCACTCTGTGTGTTTGTGGGTCAGTGTGTATCACCTTGTGTGTGTGTCTGGGTCAGTGTGGGTCATTGTGGATCACTGTGTGTGTGTGTGGGTGAATGTGTATCACTGTGTGTCTGTGTGTCAGTGTGTATCACAGTGTGTGTGTGGGTCAGTGTGGATCACTGTGTGTGTGTGGTTCAGTGTACATCACTGTGTGTGTGTGTGGGTCAGTGTGTATCACTCTGTGTGTGGGAGGGTCAGTGTGTATCTGTGTGTGTTTGGGGGGGGTCAGTGTGTTTCACTGTGTGTGTGTGGGTCAGTGCGTGTCAGTGTGTGTCTGTGGGTCACTGTGGATCACTGTGTGCGTGTGTGTCAGTCTGTATCACAGTGTGTGTGTGTGGGACAGTGTGTATCATTGTGTGTGTGTGTGTCAGTGTGTATCACTGCGTGTGTTTGTGTGTGTCATTGCGTAACACTGTCTATGTTTGTGTGTGTCAGTGCGTGTCACTGTGTGTGTATGTGTCAGTGCGTATCACTGTGTGTGTCATCGTGTGTGTGTCTGTGTCAGTGTAAATCACTGTGTCTGTGTGTGTGTGTCAAAGTGTGGCACTGTGTGTGTTAGTGTGTATACTGTGTGTATGTGTCAGTGTGGATCACTGTGTGTGTGGGTCAGTGTGCATCACTGTGTGTGTGTGTGTGGGTCAGTGTGTATCACTGTGTGTGTGGGAGGGTCAGTGTGTATCTGTGTGTGTGTGTGTGTGGGTCAGTGTGTTTCACTGTGTGTGTGTGGGTCAGTGTGTGTCACTGTGTGTGTGTGGGTCAGTGTGGATCACTGTGTGTGTGTGTGTCAGTCTGTATCACAGCGTGTGTGTGTGGGTCAGTGTGTATCATTGTGTGTGTGTGTGTCAGTGTGTATCACTGCGTGTGTGTGTTTGGTCAGTGTGCATCACTCTGTGTGTTTGTGGGTCAGTGTGTATCACCTTGTGTGTGTGTCTGGGTCAGTGTGGGTCATTGTGGATCACTGTGTGTGTGTGTGGGTGAATGTGTATCACTGTGTGTCTGTGTGTCAGTGTGTATCACAGTGTGTGTGTGGGTCAGTGTGGATCACTGTGTGTGTGTGGTTCAGTGTGCATCACTGTGTGTGTGTGTGGGTCAGTGTGTATCACTCTGTGTGTGGGAGGGTCAGTGTGTATCTGTGTGTGTTTGGGGGGGGGTCAGTGTGTTTCACTGTGTGTGTGTGGGTCAGTGCGTGTCAGTGTGTGTGTGTGGGTCACTGTGGATCACTGTGTGCGTGTGTGTCAGTCTGTATCACAGTGTGTGTGTGTGGGACAGTGTGTATCATTGTGTGTGTGTGTGTCAGTGTGTATCACTGCGTGTGTTTGTGTGTGTCATTGCGTAACACTGTCTATGTTTGTGTGTGTCAGTGCGTGTCACTGTGTGTGTATGTGTCAGTGCGTATCACTGTGTGTGTCATCGTGTGTGTGTCTGTGTCAGTGTAAATCACTGTGTCCGTGTGTGTGTGTCAAAGTGTGGCACTGTGTGTGTTAGTGTGTATACTGTGTGTATGTGTCAGTGTGGATCACTGTGTGTGTGTGGGTCAGTGTGCATCACTGTGTGTGTGTGTGTGGGTCAGTGTGTATCACTGTGTGTGTGGGAGGGTCAGTGTGTGTCTGTGTGTGTGTGTGTGTGGGTCAGTGTGTTTCACTGTGTGTGTGTGGGTCAGTGTGTGTCACTGTGTGTGTGTGGGTCAGTGTGGATCACTGTGTGTGTGTGTGTCAGTCTGTATCACAGCGTGTGTGTGTGGGTCAGTGTGTATCATTGTGTGTGTGTGTGTCAGTGTGTATCACTGCGTGTGTTTGTGTGTGTCATTGCGTATCACTGTCTATGTTTGTGTGTGTCAGTCTGTGTCACTGTGTGGGTATGTGTCAGTGCGTATCACTGTGTGTGTCACTGTGTGTGTGTCTGTGTCAGTGTGAATCACTGTGTGTGTGTGTGTGTGTCAACGTGTGTCACTGTGTTTGTTAGTGTGTATCACTGTGTGTGTGTGTCAGTGTGTATCACTGTCTGTGAGTGGGTCAGTGTGTATCACTGTGTGTGTGTGTGTGTGTGTGTCAGTGTGTTCCACTGTGTGTGTGTCAGTGTGTGTCACTGTGTGTGTGTGTTTTTCAGTGTGTGTCACTGTGTGTGAGTGTCAGTATGTATCACTGTGTGAGTGTGTGTCAGTGTGTATCATTGTGTGTCTGTGGGGCAGTGTGCATCACTGTGTGTGTGTGTGTCAGTCAGTATTTCTGTGTGTATTTGTGTCAGTGTGTATCACTGTGTGTGTCTCAGTGTGTGTCACTGTGTGTGTGTGGGTCAGTGTGTATCACTGTGTCTGTGTGGGACAGTGTGCATCACTGTGTGTGTATGTGTCAGTGCTTTTCACTGTGTGTGTCACCGTGTGTGTGTGTGTGTCTGTGTCAGTGTGCATCACTGTGTGTGTTTGTTCAGTGTGTATCACTGTGTGCGGGGACAGTGTGTATCAGTGTGCGTGTGTTTGTCACTGTGTGTTACTGTGTGTGTCTGTGTGTTTCACTGTGTGTGTGTGTGTGTGTGTCAGTGTGCATCACTGTGTCTGTTTGGTCAGTGTGTATCACTGTGTGCGGGGGACAGTGTGTATCAGTGTGCGTGTGTGTGTCACTGTGTGTTAGTGTGTGTGTCAGTGTGTATCACTGTGTGTGTGTGTGTCACTGTGTGTGTGTGTGTCACTGTGTGTGTGTGTGTGTGTCAGTGTGTATCACTCTGTGTGTGTGTGTGTCAATGTGTATCACTGTGTGTGTGTGTGTCAGTGTGTGTGTGTGTGTCAGTGTACATCGCTGTGTGTGTGTGTGTGTGTGTGTGTGTCAGTGTGCATCACTGTTGTGTGTGTGGGTCAGTGTGTATCACTGTGTGTGTGGGTCAGTGTGTATCACTGTGTGTGTGTCAGTGTGTATCATTCTGTGTATGTGGGCCAGTGTGCACCACTGTGTGTGTGTGTGTGTGTGTGTGTGTGTGTCAGTGTGTATCACTGTGTGTGTGTCTGTGTGTATCACAGTGTGTGTGTGTTTGGTCAGTGTGCATCACTCTGTGTGTGTGGGGGTCATTGTGGATCACTGTGTGTGTGTGTGGGTCAATGTGTATCACTGTGTGTCTGTGTGTCAGTGTGTATCACAGTGTGTGCGTGTGTGTGGGTCAGTGTGGATCACTGTGTGTGTGTGGGTCAGTGTGCATCACTGTGTGTGTGTGTGGGTCAGTGTGTATCACTGTGTGTGTGGGAGGGTCAGTGTGTATCTGTGTGTGTGTGTGTGTGGGTCAGTGTGTTTCACTGTGTGTGTGTGGGTCAGTGTGTGTCACTGTGTGTGTGTGGGTCAGTGTGGATCACTGTGTGTGTGTGTCAGTCTGTATCACAGTGTGTGTGTGGGTCAGTGTGTATCATTGTGTGTGTGTGTGTGTCAGTGTGTATCACTGCGTGTGTTTGTGTGTGTCATTGCGTATCACTGTCTATGTTTGTGTGTGTCAGTGTGTGTCACTGTGTGTGTATGTGTCAGTGCGTATCACTGTGTGTGTCACCGTGTGTGTGTCTGTGTCAGTGTGAATCACTGTGTGTTTGTGTGTGTGTGTCAACGTGTGTCTGTGTCACTGTGTGTGTTAGTGTGTATCACTGTGTGTGTGTGTCAGTGTGTATCACTGTGTGTGAGTGGGTCAGTGTGTATCACTGTGTGTGTGTGTGTGTGTCAGTGTGTTCCACTGTGTGTGTGTCAGTGTGTGTCACTGTGTGTGTGTGGTTCAGCGTGTGTCACTGTGTGTGTGTGTCAGTGTGTATCACTGTGTGTGTGTCAGACTGTGTCAATGCGTGTGTGTGTCAGTATGTATCACTGTGTGAGTGTGTGTCAGTGTGTATCATTGTGTGTCTGTGGGCCAGTGTGCATCACTGTGTGTGTGTGTCAGTGTGTATCACTGTGTGTGTGTGTGAGAGAGTCAGTGCGTATCACTGTGTGTGTCTGTGTGTATCGCAGTGTGTGTGTGTTTGGTCAGTGTGCATCACTCTGTGTGTGTGTGGGTCAGTGTGGGTCAGTGTGTATCACTGTGTGTGTGTGTCTGGGTCAGTGTGGGTCAGTGTGGATCACTGTGTGTGTGGGTCAATGTGTATCACTGTGTGTCTGTGTGTCAGTGTGTATCACAGTGTGTGTGTGTTTGTGTGGCTCAGTGTGGATCACTGTTTGTGTGTGGGTCAGTGTGCATCACTGTGTGTGTGAAGGTCAGTGTGTATCACTGTGTGTGTGTCCGTGTGTGTCACTGTGTGTGTGTGGTTCAGTGTGTGTCACTGTGTGTGTGTGTCAGTGTGTATCACTGTGTGTGTGTCAGTGTGTGTGAATGCGTGTGTGTGTCAGTATGTATCACTGTGTGAGTGTGTGTCAGTGTGTATCATTGTGTGTCTGTGGGCCAGTGTGCATCACTGTGTGTGTGTGTGTCAGTCAGTATTTCTGTGTGTGTTTGTATCAGTGTGTATCACTGTGTGTGTCTCAGTGTGTGTCACTGTGTGTGTGTGGGTCAGTGTGTATCACTGTGTGTGTGTGGGACAGTGTGCATCACTGTGTGTGTATGTGTCACTGCTTTTCACTGTGTGTGTCACCGTGTGTGTGTGTGTCTGTGTAAGTGTGCATCACTGAGTGTGTTTGTTCAGTGTGTATCACTGTGTGCGGGGACAGTGTGTATCATTGTGCGTGTGTGTGTCACTGTGTGTTACTGTGTGTGTCAGTGTGTTTCACTGTGTGTGTGTGTGTGTGTGTCAGTGTGCATCACTGTGTCTGTTTGGTCAGTGTGTATCACTGTGTGTGTGTGAGTAAGTGTGTATCACTGTGTGTGTGTCTGTGTGTATCACAGTGTGTGTGTGTTTGGTCAGTGTGCATCACTCTGTGTGTGTGTGGGTCAGTGTGTATCACTGTGTGTGTGTGTCTGGGTCAGTGTGGGTCATTGTGGATCACTGTGTGTGTGTGTGGGTCAATGTGTATCACTGTGTGTCTGTGTGTCAGTGTGTATCACAGTGTGTGTGTGTGTGTGGGTCAGTGTGGATCACTGTGTGTGTGTGGTCAGTGTGCATCACTGTGTGTCTGTGTGTCAGTGTGTATCACAGTGTGTGTGTGTTTGTGTGGGTCAGTGTGGATCACTGTTTGTGTGTGGGTCAGTGTGCATCACTGTGTGTGTGAAGGTCAGTGTGTATCACTGTGTGTGTGTCAGTGTGTGTCACTGTGTGTGTGTGGTTCAGTGTGTGTCACTGTGTGTGTGTGTCAGTGTGTATCACTGTGTGTGTGTCAGTGTGTGTCAATGCGTGTGTGTGTCAGTATGTATCACTGTGTGAGTGTGTGTCAGTGTGTATCATTGTGTGTCTGTGGGCCAGTGTGCATCACTGTGTGTGTGTGTGTCAGTCAGTATTTCTGTGTGTGTTTGTATCAGTGTGTATCACTGTGTGTGTCTCAGTGTGTGTCACTGTGTGTGTGTGGGTCAGTGTGTATCACTGTGTGTGTGTGGGACAGTGTGCATCACTGTGTGTGTATGTGTCACTGCTTTTCACTGTGTGTGTCACCGTGTGTGTGTGTGTCTGTGTCAGTGTGCATCACTGTGTGTGTTTGTTCAGTGTGTATCACTGTGTGCGGGGACAGTGTGTATCATTGTGCGTGTGTGTGTCACTGTGTGTTACTGTGTGTGTCAGTGTGTTTCACTGTGTGTGTGTGTGTGTGTGTCAGTGTGCATCACTGTGTCTGTTTGGTCAGTGTGTATCACTGTGTGTGTGTGAGTAAGTGTGTATCACTGTGTGTGTGTCTGTGTGTATCACAGTGTGTGTGTGTTTGGTCAGTGTGCATCACTCTGTGTGTGTGTGGGTCAGTGTGTATCACTGTGTGTGTGTGTCTGGGTCAGTGTGGGTCATTGTGGATCACTGTGTGTGTGTGTGGGTCAATGTGTATCACTGTGTGTCTGTGTGTCTGTGTGTCAGTGTGTATCACAGTGTGTGTGTGTGTGTGGGTCAGTGTGGATCACTGTGTGTGTGTGGTCAGTGTGCATCACTGTGTGTGTGTGGGTCAGTGTGTATCACTGTGTGTGTGGGAGGGTCAGTGTGTATCTGTGTGTGTGTGTGTGTGGGTCAGTGTGTTTCATTGTGTGTGTGTGGGTCAGTGTGGATCACTGTGTGTGTGTCAGTCTGTATCACAGTGTGTGTGTGTGGGTCAGTGTGTATCATTGTGTGTGTGTGTGTCAGTGTGTATCACTGCGTGTGTTTGTGTGTGTCATTGCGTATCACTGTCTATGTTTGTGTGTGTCAGTGTGTGTCACTGTGTGTGTATGTGTCAGTGCGTATCACTGTGTGTGTCACCGTGTGTGTGTCTGTGTCAGTGTGAATCACTGTGTGTGTGTGTGTGTGTGTGTGTGTCAACGTGTGTCACTGTGTGTGTTAGTGTGTATCACTGTGTGTGTGTGTCAGTGTGTATCACTGTGTGTGAGTGGGTCAGTGTGTATCACTGTGTGTGTGTGTGTGTGTGTGTCAGTGTGTTCCACTGTGTGTGTGTCAGTGTGTGTCACTGTGTGTGTGTGTGTGTGTGTCAGTGTGTTTCACTGTGTGTGTGCCAGTGTGTGTCACTGTGTGTGTGTGGTTCAGTGTGTGTCACTGTGTGTGTGTGTCAGTGTGTATCACTGTGTGTGTATCAGTGTGTGTCAATGCGTGTGTGTGTCAGTTTGTATCACTGTGTGAGTGTGTGTCAGTGTGTATCATTGTGTGTCTGTGGGCCAGTGTGCATCACTGTGTGTGTGTGTGTGTGTGTCAGTGTGTATCACTGTGTGTGTGTGTGTGTGTGAGTCAGTGTGTATCACTGTGTGTGTCTGTGTGTATCGCAGTGTGTGTGTGTGGGTCAGTGTGGGTCAGTGTGTATCACTGTGTGTGTGTCTGGGTCAGTGTGGGTCAGTGTGGATCACTGTGTGTGTGTGTGGGTCAATGTGTATCACTGTGTGTCTGTGTGTCAGTGTGTATCACAGTGTGTGTGTGTGTGTGTGGGTCAGTGTGGATCACTGTTTGTGTGTGGGTCAGTGTGCATCACTGTGTGTGTGTAGGTCAGTGTGTATCACTGTGTGTGTGGGAGGGTCAGTGTGTATCTGTGTGTGTGTGTGTGTGTGTCAGTGTGTTTCACTGTGTGTGTGTGTGGGTCAGTGTGTGTCACTGTGTGTGTGTGTGGGTCAGTGTGGATCACTGTGTGTGTGTGTGTCAGTCTGTATCACAGTGTGTGTGTGTGGGTCAGTGTGTATCACTGTGTGTGTGTGTGTCAGTGTGTATCAGTGTGTATATATACATATATTAGACATATATAATCTATATCAGTGTGGATGAGTTTGTGTGTGCGCGTGTTGTCCCAAATCTGGAGATTTCCCAGTCTTCTGATGGGTTAAACTCCCTCGTGAAGCTGAGCGAAACCCTTTTAAAAACATGGCAATTTCTGTAAGGAGCTTTGAGCTTTAACAAAGGGTCACCTGGACTCGAAACATCAGCTCTTTCCTCTCCTTACAGATGCTACCAGACATGCTGAGATTTTCCAGCGGTTCCTCTTTTGGTTTCAGATTCCAGCAGCCGCAGTAATTTGCTTTTATCCTTTTAAAAACATAATCCATCAGCGCATAGAGACATCACGGATACTGATTCACACAAAGTAAGAGAGACTCAGAGAGAGAGTGACAGAGAGAGATACAGAGTGAGAGAGGCAGAAATTCACCACCACCCCCTCCTAGGAATTAGAGTGTCGAAAGGCTGAACTTCTAAAACTGAATTGTAAAGGTGTCTGTGCATTTTATTTAATAATTAGCTTCATTGCTCTGTCTCACATTCCTGTTATTTTGGATACAGAACAAACTAATAGACCATTTCATATGACAGAATATTTTTTCTGTTTGTCATCCAGCAAAGGGCCAACATATTTGTGACGAATTAGAACATATAACATAGAACAGTGCAGCACAGAACAGGCCCTTCGGCCCACGATGTTGTGCCGTGCTTTATCTGAAACCATCGGCAATGGGGGGAATCACACAGACGCTGCTCATCGGCAATGGGGGGAATCACACAGACCCAGCCCATCGGCCATGGGCTGGCCAGCGATCGAGCTGTCTGGCAAAATGCACGCTGACAGATCAAAGGTCATTTTAATATGAGGGAGGTCCATTCAAAAGTCTGATGGCAGCAGGGAAGAAGCTGTTCTTTAGTTGGTTGGTGTGTGTCCTCAGACTTTGTCCTTTTCCCGATGGAAGCAGGTGAAAGAGAGAATGTCCGGGGTATGTGCGGTCCTTAATTATGCTGGCTGCTTTGCCGAGGCAGCGGGCAGTGTAGACAGAGTCAATGGATGGGAGGCTGGTTTGTGTGATGGATTGGGCTTTGTTCATGACCGTTCATTCCGGGGGATTAGCAGGGTAAATATGTGGGGTTGGGGGGATAGGGCCTGGGTGGGGTTGCCGTTGGTGTAGGTTTGATGGACTGAACGGCCTCCTTCTGCACTGTGGGGATCCTATGAGTCGATGATTGTATGATTTTGAATGAATAATTATAAATCATGAAACATTCTTGCTGAATGAAATGTCCAGATTGACGGTAATAATTATGTGAGTGCCCTGAATAAATCAACTATTGAGACAAATGATGATTTCAAAGTGATTATTTTCAAATAATATTAAAGCAAATCTGTGTCATTCACAGCAGAAGGCTCGCTATTGAATCATGGCAAATATTTATTTTTTTAGCATAAACATCCAAGGACGCAGAACAACGTGTTCATTCTTTTAGATCGAGGCTTCAGATCCAGTGCGGTGCAGTTAGAAAATAATCTCTGTCATCCTCCCATGATTCACTGCTTGTGAATGAAAAAGAGAAATATCCAAGAAAGGTTAAATTACGCATCAGTTTAAAGTTTGTTTATTAATGTCACAAGTAGCGTGGGCGGCACGGTGACACAGTGGTTAGCACTGCTGCCGCACAGCTCCAGGGACCGGGTTCAATTCCAGCCTCGGGTCACTGGCTGTGGGAGTTTGTACGTTCTCCCCGTATCGGCGTGGGTTTTGTCCGGGTGCTCCGGTTTCCTCCCACACTCCAAAGATGTGCACGTTAGAAGGATTGGCCAAGCGAAATGGCCCCTTCGTGTCAGCGCTCCAGCAGGAGGACTGCAAGGGTTTCAGAGATCAAGTCTGAGTGGGGGTGTGTCAGTACAGGCTCAATGGGCTGAATGGCCTCCTCCTGCACTGCAGGGATTCTATGAATCTGTGATTAATTCAGCACTCAAATTAAAACGCCAGTGCTTGAGAGAAGTGTCATTAAGGACGTTTAAATCAAATTAAAGTTTATTTATTAGTGTCAAAAAGAGGCTGATATTAACACTGCAATGATGTTACTGTGAAAATCCCCAAGTCGCCGCACTCCGATGCCTGTTCGGGTACACTGAGGGAGAATTTAGCATGGCCAATCCACGCTAACCAGCACGTGTTTCGGACTGTGGGAGGAAACTGAAGCGCTGGACTCGGCTGAAGTTGCTGAAATAGGATCATAGATCAATATTCAAAAAATATAAGAAGTAACATGGAAAAGGGAATATATTCAGGGTTCTGCGAAAGAGCAGGGGGAGAAGATTAATGAGATAGTTATTACAAAGAACTAGCATCAATAGATTGGGTCGCATTGTCTGCCATTTCCAATGTCGTTCACACTCAAAGGATGTCACTGAAACATAAATAAAAGAGTTCAGGTTTCCCGCGTCCTGGCATTTCCTTCTTTCCAAGTGTTAGAGCAAAATGATAAGTAATCTGAAATCAAACAACTATGAATAGAAAAGTTGCATGTGTTGTAAGAGACGCCCCAGTTTAAAGATCATAAATTTAAAGATGCATTGTAAAATGTGCAATGAATGTTATTTAATTCCTCCTTGCTACGGGTCTGTGGAGTGGGGAGCTTCGGGACTGCGGGGCGCGCAGTCGGGACTGCAGGAGGTGGGGGGGCGGGGGGAAGTCGGGTCTGCGGGGGAGGGAGGGTCCGCGCATGTGCAGTGGCTCACTCAGTGCTATGCTGCCGGCCTCTCCAGCAGGAATAGGTCCCACCCACTAATTTTCAGCGTGATTCACGCTCGGGCTCTCTGTGACTCACAGAGTGTGGGAGATTCATTCTGAACATCTCGCCGAAAGCAACCAAAGGGATTTACTCCAGTTTTCACATGAATTGGACATTCTTCTTGGGACAATCCCACCCATATTAACTGTGGGTTTAATGATCTGATGGATGTCATGTCAGGGTCAGAGGAGGGTTTGTCAGTAGTTTCCTGGATTATATTGTCCTGTTTCATGTCTTTCTGCTTTCTCCTGCAGATCCACAGCCTGCTTGATGTGGGAGGAAATGTCAGAGAACAATATTGAACAGAGATAAGAAGGAGTCCAATTATTGCTCATTCCAAAAAGATGCCTTGGAAGATTGAATGAATTGACGAATAATCCATTCAGATTTTCCTGTCAGAATGTTTCCTGAATAATGGCGGACAAACATGATTGCTGTTTGAACTGATACAGACGTCAATCATAAATGTAATGGATTGGAAATCCGAGTTGAGAAATAAGGAATGAGTGAATGTGACAGTTTAGTGTGTTGATCTGTGTTGATAAATTACTTACTGATCAATATTCCACTCGGGTAATTACACTGTGCTTGTTCCATAGATGGTCATGGTCATGGTAAATTGGTGCTTTTATTTTCGCTGAGATAACTCATGCTTTTTCGTACCAAACACTCAGATTCATAGGATCATAAGACCATAAGACATGGAGCGGAAGTAAGGCCATTCGGCCCATCGGGTCCACTCCACCATTCAATCATGGTTGATTTCAACTCCATTTACCCGCTCTCTCCCCATAGCCCTTAATTCCTCGAGAAATCAAGAATTTATCAATTTCTGTCTTGGAGACGCTCAACGTCTCAGCCTCCACAGCCCTCTGTGGCAATGAATTCCACAGACCTACCACTCTCTGGCTGAAGAAATTTCTCCTCATCTCTGTTCTAAAGTGATTCCCTTTTATTCTAAGGCTGTGCCCCCGCGTCCTAGTCTCCCCTGCTAATGGAAACAACTTCCCTACGTCCATCCTATCTAAGCCGTTCATTATCTTCTAAGTCTCTATCAGATCTCCCCTCAACCTCCTGAACTCCAATGAATATAATCCCACGATCCTCAGACGTTCATCGTATGTCAGGCCTACCAGTCCTGGGATCATCCGTGTGAATCTCCGCTGGACCCGCTCCAGTGCCAGTATGTCCCTCCTGAGGTGTGGGGCCCAAAATTGCTCACAGTACTCCAAATGGGGCCTAACCAGTGCTTTATAAAGATCATAGAATCTCCTACAGTGCAGAAGGAGGCCATTCGGCCTATCGCTTCTGGACCAACCACAATTCCACCCAGGCCCTATCCCCATAACCCCACATATTTGCCCTGCTGATCCCCCGGCACGAAGTGGCAATTTACCATGGTCAATCCATCTAACCTGCATATCTTTGGAGTGTGGGAGGAAACCGGAGGAGACCCATGCGGACACGGGGAGAATGTGCAAACTCCACACAGACTGTTACCCAAGCCGGGAATCAAACCCGGGTCCCTGGTGCTGTGAGGCAGCAGTGCTAACCACTGTGCCACCGTGCTGCCCCTATCAGTTTGATCTGATTTACTGCTGTCACATCAATTAGTATTTTGAATTGGTGAAAAGTGATGTTTCTCGTGCGCTCTTCAGGCAAAACATACCGTTCATAGAGAAGGAAACGAGAGAGTGCAGAATGTAGCGTTACAGTCATAGCTAGCGTGTCGAGAAAATCAACTTAATGCAAGGTCGGTCCATTCAAAAGTCTGGGAAGCAGGGAAGAAGTTGTTCTTGAGTCGGTTGTTATGTGTACTCAGAGTTTCGTATCTTTTTCCTGATGGAAGAAGGTGGAAGAGAGAATGTCCGGAGTGCGTGGGGTCCTTGATTATGCTTGCTGCTTTTCCTGAGGCAGTGGGAAGTGTAGACAGAGTCAATGGATGGGAGGCTGCTTTGAATGATGGACTGGGCTTCGTTCGCGAACCTATGAGGTTTCTTGTAGTCTTGGGCAGAGCAGGAGTCACACCAAGCTGTGATACAATCAGACTCTGTGTAGACAGAGTCATCCTGCATTGACCAAAGATGTGAATTTGCTTCACTTGAGTTTGCTCTCTTTTCCACTGATTAACATTCATGGGCTTTACTGAATTATAATCGATTTATTTTTGTCACATGTATTAGCACACAGTGAAAAGTATTGTCCTGGAGTTTCTTTGAATGTTCTAAGTATTCTAGAAGTAGAAGTTAATGGAACTGAATGTACTTCCCTGCTGCCATCAGACTTTTGAATGGACCGACCTCGCATTAAGTTGATCTTTCTCTGCACCCTCGCTATGACTGTAACACTGCATTCTGCACCCTCTCCTTTCCTTCTCCTCTCTGTATTCTATGAATGGTATGTTTTGCCTTTATAGCATGCAAGAAACAATACTTTTCACTGGATACGAATAAATGCGACAATAATAAAACAAATCAAATCAAATCAACCGTGCTGACCTTTGAGAAAGTTACAAAATCCAATGTGTGGCTTTCCATTCAGTAAGTGTGTGGCCATGTTTGAACACTTGCCAAGGTGAGCGCTGAAACATGGCACGCTGAGAATTCCCATTTTATTCCTGCAGAAACTGGATGCAAAAATGTGTGACAGGATTGTCCGGAAAAATATTACTTTGAATAGATGCTATTTGCTTCACAAAGCATTTCATCACTGGGGAAAAGGTCAGGCTATATTTGAGATGTTGTTTGAGCAACAACTAATTAAAGGGGGAGGCCGGGGCTTGGGGGAGTGGGAGGTGGGGGGCGGATGGTGGGAGTGGGGCTTTGGTCACTAAACACCCCGATTCTCAGTAAAAGTATTGAATCCAATGGAAAATAGTGAACGGGAACGTGTGAGACTGAACCAAACATTGTTCAGGTCTTTGCATTTAATATGTTATAGAATCCCTAAAGTTCCGAAAGAGGCCACTCGACCCATCGAGTCTGCACCAACACCAAACCCACCGGGCCCTATCCCTGTAATCTCGTGCATTTACCCATGCTGGTCCCCTTAACACGAGGGTGAACTCAACATGGCCAATCTACTTAATCCGCCCATCTTTGGAATGTGGGAGGAAACCGGAGCTCCCGGAGGAAACCCACACAGACACGGGGAGAATGTGCAAACTCCACACATGATGTGGAGATGCCGGTGTTGGACTGGGGTAAACACAGTAAGAAGTCTAACAACACCAGGTTAAAGTCCAACAGATTTATTTGGTAGCAAACGCCACTACCACATAGATTTTGCTGCTAAATAAACCTGTTGGACTTTAACCTGGTGTTTTTAGACTTCTTACTGTGCAAACTCCACACAGACAGGACCCAAGGATGGACATTGAACCTTGATCCCTGGCGCTTTAAGACAGCACTGCTAATCACTGTGCTACCGTGCTGCCCTAGATGTTATTCAGGTCTTTGCATTTAATATGTGTGGACACTGTCAATGGCTGATTTGATTTGATTTAATTTGATTTGATTTATTATTGTCACATGTATTAGTTTAGAATGGAAAGGATTGTTCTTTGCGCACTATTCAGACAAAGCTTACTGTTCATAGAGAAGGAAAGAAGGTGCAGAATGTAATGTTACAGACATAGCTCGGTGTAGAGAAAGATCAACTTAATATGAGGAAGGTCCATTCCCTGATGGCAGCAGGGAAGAATCATTCAAAATCAAAGTGAATCTTAACTACAAAGATAACCAATCTAATACTTCAAATGTTGGCAATATTCGGCAAGGTCATGTAACTCTGTGGCGAGAAACACTCCAGTTTGAGGCTTATCATAAGCCCCGGGGGGTAAAATAAAGCTGTAACCGGAGTTAAACAACTGCAAGCGGGAAGCAGGAGGTAGGGAGGGGGCGGGGGGGGGGGGGGGTGGGAGAGGAGAGCACAAAGGGAAAAGTCTTTAATATGGTAGAATGCAGAAGAGGGCAATGACTAAAGCATTGATCGCAAACGGATAAAGGGACTGATAGCATGACAAGCAGATTGAAAAAGACATTGGTGAGGCCGTACCTGTGGTATTGAGCACAGTTTTGGTTCCCGTATTTGAGAATAGATATAGTGGCATTGGAGGCAGTTCAGAGGAGGTTCACTGGATTGATTCCAGAGATGAGGGGTTTGTCGTATGAAGAAGGTTGAACAGTTTAGGACGATACTGTCTGGAATTTAGAAGAATGAGGGGAGATCAAATTGAGGTATACAAGATGATAAAAGGTATGGATAAAGTAGACATGGAGCGGATGCTTCCTCTTGTGGGACATTCTCGGACGAGAGCTCATAGTCTTAGGATAAGGGGCAGCAAATTTAAAACAGAGTTGGCGGAGGAACTACTTCCAACAAAGGGTTGTGAATCGGTGGAATTCGCTATCCCAAAGTGTGGTGGATGCTGGGACGTGAGTAAACTTAAGGAGGAGTTAGACAGATTTTTAATTGGGAATGGGTTGAAGGGTTATGAGGAGAAGGCAGGAAAATGGGGATGAGGAGCATATCAGCCATGATCGAATGGCGAAGCGGACTTGATGGGCCGAATGGCTTAATTCTGCTCCTATATCTTATGAAGAGGTGAACCCTTGAAGGAGATGAGATTGGCAGAAGGGAGGAAGGGAGGGGATCACGATATTGAATTTGATGATCAGCCATGATCAAAATGAATGGTACAGCAGGCTCGGAGGGCCGAATGGCCTCCTCTTGCCCCGAGTTTCTATGTTTCTGTGAATAACGATAAGCTCTCGTCAGACAGAAAAAAAATGAGAATAAAAGTTGGGAAGCAAAACTTTTGAAAACGCAAAGTAAAGCAACGGCACAATGTGTGATTGTGGGTAACGTTAGATATTTCGGAACACATTATTGAGCAAGTTCAGGATGGAGACAGCACAGTGGCACAGGGTTAGCAGTGCTGCCTCCCAGCACCAGAGACCCAGGTTCAATTCCCGGCTTGGCTCACTGCCTGTGCAAAGTTTGTACATTCTCCCCGTGTCTGCATGGGCTTTCTACGGGTGCTCCGGTTTCCACCCACAGTCTGAAAGTGCGGGTTAGGTTGATTGGCCATGATAAATTGACCCTGGTGTCAGGGAGATTAGTAGGGTGAATATGTGGGGCTACGGGAATAGGGCCTGGGTGGGATTGTGTTCGGTACAGACTCGATGGGCTGAATGCCCTCCTTCTGCACTGGAGGGATTCTATGATTCTATGAGTGGGAGTGAGGTGGGGAAATACGATCCTCGGGCGAACAGGAACTCGCGATCACGCTTGTGAAACCGAATTAAGGCCTCCTCTAACAGTCACACAATGTGGTTTTAGTCTCAGCAATGTACAGCCAGCAATGTCTTCAGCAGGGAATGTGGAATCATCAATTGGAAGAGATTTACAACAGAAATGTTATCTCACTGGCAGAGCTGGTACAGAATGCTGCATTATTGGAAATGAGGAACTTGCAGAAACATGGAGAAATGCAGCTTTTTTTCTATCTTACACCCTCCCACGGTGATGAGGGTGACTTGCTTCAGCATGTTTGCACGTTCTCCCCGTGTCTGCGTGGGTTTCCTTCGGGAGCTCTGGTTTCCCCCCACACTTCAAAGATCTGCAGGTTAGGGTGGTTTATTCATGTTAAATTGTCCCTTAGTGTCCAAAGATATGCGGGTTAGGGCGATTGGCCATGTTAATGTAAGGGACTGAAGAACTTTTGTGGGGAAGAGATTTAGCAGTGATCTTTGTCCCTTGTGGGTTTCAGTGTCCTGTTTGCCGAGCGGGTGCTGTGAACAGGATGCTGTTTGTTGAGTGATGTGGGCAGCGCCAATGGGATTGCTCTGGGGGCGGGAGGAAAAAAGGCGCCAGGAAGTGAAGCAGCTACAGAGCGGAGGAGAGGATATGCGGGGGACGGGGTGTGTGGGGGAGGGGGCGCGCGGGGGAGGGGGTGTGCGGGGGAGGGGGTGTGCGGTGGAGTGGGTGTGCGGGGGAGGGGGTATGCGGCGGAGGGGGCGTGCGGGGGAGGGGGCGTGCGGGGGAGGGGGTGTGCGGGGGAGGGAGAGTGGGGGAGTGGGGGGAGGGGATGTGCGGGGGAGGGGGCGCGTGGGGGAGGGGGCGCGTGGAGGAGGGGGTGTGCGGGGGAGGGGGTGTGCGGGGGAGGGGGCGTGCGGGGGAGGGGGCGTCTGGGAGAGGGGCCGTGCGGGGGAAGGGGTGTGCGGGGGAGGGGGCGTGTGGGGGAGGGGGCGTGCGGGGGAGGGGGCGCGCGGCGGAGGGGGGGTGCAGGGGAGGGGGTGTGCGGGGGAGGGGCGTGCGGGGGAGGGGCTATGCGGGGGAGGGGGTGTGCGGGGGAGGGGATGTGCGGGGGAGGGGGTGTGCGGGGGAGGGAGTGTGCGGGGGAGGGGATGTGCGGGGGAGGCGGTGTGCGGGGGAGGGTCGCGCGGGGGAGGGGGGGCGCGGGCGAGGGGCTGTGCGGGGGAGGGGGCGCGCGGGGGAGGGGGTGTGCGGGGGAGGGAGTGTGCGGGCGAGGGGGTGCGCGGGGGAGGGGGCGTGCGGGGGAGGGGGCGCGCGGGGGAGGGGGTGCGCGGGGGAGGGGGGTGCGGGGGAGGTGGTGTGCGGGGGAGGGGGGGTGCGGGGGAGGGGGTGTGCGGGGGAGGGTGTGTGCGAAGGAGGGGGTGTGCGGGGGAGGGAGTGTGCGGAGGAGGGGGTGTGCAGGTGCGGGGGAGGGGGCGTGCGGGGGAGGGGGCGTGCGGCGGAGGGGCTGTGCGGGGAAGGGGGTGTCCGGGGGAGGGGGTGTGCGGGGGAGGGGGGCGCGGGGGTGGGGGCGTGAGGTTTATTAGATTTTATTAAATTGTCAATTTTTTACGGCCAATTAACCGAACCCGCACTTTCAGAATGTGGGTGGAAACCGGAGCACCCAGAGAAAACCCATGCAGACACGGGGAGAATGTGCAAACTTTGCACAGGCAGTGAGCCAAGCCGGGAATTGAACCTGGCTCTCACCTTCCCACTTTAGAACGCTGTGCACGGGATCGGAGACATCCCTGACCTTGGCACCCGGGAGGTAACAAACCATGCGGGAGTCTCTGTCCCGACCACAGAACCTCCTGTCCGTACCTCTGACCATTGAGTCCCCTATCACTACTGCTCTCCTCTTCTTCCTCCCACCCTTTTGCGCTGTAGAACCAGACTCAGTATCAGAGTTCCGGCTGTCGCAGCTTGTCCCAGGTAAAGCATCTCCCACACAGTATCCAATTCAGTATCCCTGTTGTGGAGGGTATGGCCACGGGGGATCCCTGCTCTGACTGTCCTTTCACATTTCCATTTCCTCTCCTTACAGTAGCCCAATTTCCTGTGCTCTGCTGCTTAGGTGTAACTACCTCCCTAAAGCGACTGTCTATAAACTCCTCATTCTCCCGAATTAGATGGAGGTCATCAAGCTCCTACTCCAGTTCCCTAACACGCTTTGCTAGCAGCTGCAGCTGGATGCATCTTTTGCAGGTCTTGTTGTCAGGGACACCGGAGGTCTCCCTGATCTCCCACATCCTGCAGGAGGAGCATTCCAAAATCTTGCCTGGCATCTTTTTTTACTCTCAACAAGAATAAACTTTCTGGGGAAAAAAACCTCCTCTCGATTTTGCCTGTTCTGGCCGAAGCCCTTTAAGCCAAAGCCCTTCAGCTCTCACTCTGCTCCCTGCTCACTCCGCTGCCCGCTACAACACTGCCCGCTGAATAGTGCTGTTTGCTACGACTCCCATAATTTTTACAGATGCACCAAGAAAGCATTCTTTCTGGTTGTATCACAGCTTGGTCTGTCTCCTGCTCTGTCCAAGACTGCAAGAAACTACAAAGGGTCGTGAACAAAGCTCATCCATCATGCAAACCAGCCTCCCATCCATTGACTCTGTCGACACTTCCTGCTG